>NW_010230952.1:0-7860 GCF_000690775.1 Eurypyga helias
GCGCCGGGCACCGCATCGCTGGAGCTGCCCTGCACCGGGCCCGGCCCGGGCACCTCCTTCCTGCCTCAGCCACCCCCCTCTAACGATGCTGGCTGACCCCCAGCGCCCTCGGGGTGCCCTGGGAGGGGAGCAGGGCAGTGGAGTCCCCTCCTAACGATACTCTCCCAGCCCCAGCATCCTCGGGGTGCCCTGGACAGGGAGTGGGGCAGTGGGATGCCCCTCTCGTGCTGTCCTCCAGCCCCCAACATCCCCAGGGTGGGGCGCAGGGCAATGAGGTCCCGCCTCTGATGATGCTTTCCCACCCCAGCATCCTCAGGCATGCGCTGGATGGGGAGTGGGGCAATGGGGTCCATCTTTTCAATGCTTGCCCACCCACAGCATCCTCAGGGTGCCCTGCATAGGGAGCAGGGCAATGGGATCTCCCTCTAGTGATGTCCTCCAGCCCCAAACATCCCCAGGGTGCCCAGGATGGGGCGCAGATTAATGAGTTCCCAACTGGAATGATGCCTTCCAACCGGCAACATCCTCTGGGTGCCTCGGCTGGGTAGCAGGGCAATGAGGTCACCTCTCTAGTGATGCTCTCCAACTTCCCAGCATCTCCTTTGCCCTTCTTCTCCTAGCTGGAGTTGCTGGGAAGAGTGTCAGAGGGAGCTGTCCCAGCCCCAAGTGCATCTCTGCTCTGAGTCACCCCAGTACCTGGGTGGTGTTTGGGTCATCCGGACGGCCCAGGGACAATGTCCCACCGTTAACATCCAGGAGCAGGAGCGTTGTGCTCACGGGTTATTGCCCCAGATAACTACTGTTTAGGCTGATAACAGCTTCAGAAAGTACAGGCAGTGCTGGTGCAGGAACACAGGCCATTTCTGGGGAGTTGTAAAAAGGAATATGGGTTCTGCAGTGGTACGGGTTAAATTGTTCTCTTCCTGGTTCAAGATAAGTACTGTAGGGGTAAAAGGTATTTGCACAATGGTCCTGACAACTGCCATGTCTCTGGCCCAGGATAACCCTTGGAGAGATGCTTGTCTGAGATCCTGGTAGGGCCATGGCTCTGCCATGAGCTCGGTTCTCTCACCTGGCACACTGCGGGGTGAGGCAGGGAGTGTGGGAAGCACCAATTCCCTTGTTCCTGGTGGTGGGCCTGGCTGCCCTTTGCGTTTATTTAGGAGCTGAGGCTGGTTGGTGTCTTGCTGATGCTTCAGTGGCATGGAACATGTCTGAAAGGTGAGAGAGGTTCACCCTTAATGGCTCTGCAGCCTGAGCCATGGCAAGGAAGGCCTGAACACCTCCTGACACACCAGCCCGGATACAAAACAGGCGTGAGGACACAGGCCTTCAGATTTCCCGCAGTCTCCCTGTTGTGCTGGAGGTGGGCAGTTGCCCCCGACCTCCATTCTGCCTGATCTCTCCAGACCACGGAAGTGAAGCTAAGCCCATTGCCAGGTACATACATGTACATAAGCAAAGTGGGCTGTAGCCATGGACTGAGACCTCCCAGATTATGTCACCGAGCAGGTCACGATAACCCACAGATGACAGTCCGTAGGATATCATGTGCCCTGTCCCATTGAGCCGCCCACTCCCGCTACCTCCCTCAGCTTCGCACACGGCATTTTCTGGGCGGCTTCAGCAGACGTAGGTACGCTGAGCAGTGCTGCAGACGGGTAGGACCAGGGAGACAAGTGGTGGGATGTGTCGCCTCATGTCCCTGACAGATGGCAAACGTATTATCCTTTAACACTGCTGCTAGTCGCAGGGCCCAGCCCTGCTGTTTTGACACTGACTCAGCCGTGCAGACACGTCTCCAAGGTGACTCTGTGCTCGGGAGCGAGGATGTATCGCGTAGATTTGCTTACATTCAAGGACACGTGCTCTTTCCTGTTGTTTGGGTTCCGGGGAAAGTTTTTCCTAGCAAGACTTGCTGATATTTTCACCCTTGTGCAGCCGAACGGCATTGACGCTGCGGTCCCAGCGCGTGGCTCCGCCGGCGGTGGGTTGTGCTGGTGTAGCGAAGAACACGCTGCCTGAAGGCAGGTCCTACGCGCAGTCCCTCAGCTCAGGCTGTGGCTGGACGTTGCGTTGAATCCTGTGTTCCCACCGGTGGCTGTAGTCTCTTCCCACACCTCCTCACCCCTGTCTCTCCATGCCCTCAAAGAGGGAGTCACTGCAGTGGCCCGATCCAGCAGGAAAACTACCCATTTAAAAACAACCAAAAACCTAAACCTGAAATAATTATTCCTTTGCATCAACTGGGCGGACAGGCAGATGTCGGTTCTCTAATTGCAGGGAAGGGAACAAGACCTGGGAGACCTGGAGCAGGGAGGATGTCCCTTTCAAAGCCAGCCTGCAGCTACGATGGATTAAAGAGCGTCAACCCATCCTTACCCAGATGTGCCGTGGGGTTGTGCGTGCGCCTGTATTTTTCCGCTGCCGACCTCGCCGTGAATGCCTGCATAATGGGGATGCATTATAGTACCAGCTGCAGTTTTATTTAGAAGGGAATAATGAATATTTTGTTCCAACAGGCTTTTTGAAATGAACGGCGACCATCTGGTTAAAAGTTTTGCTCTCAGCCGTGTCACGATTCCCCAAAGTTATAATCGACCACCTCTCTGCCCTGGTCATGCCAAGTGGATTTATTTTTAGATCTGGCTATTGAACAGGCTCCCAGATTTCAAAGACCGTTAGAGTCCCGCTCTCGTTATTAACAGGCGCCCTGGAAGCGGGGACTGGCTTTCGCCTGGAATCGGTAAAACTTCTCGCTGGTGCTAACAAAGCTGAGGCAGATACTAATGAGGGTTTGAGGGCAGACGCTGCCTCAGACAACACTGATCCTTGAAAAGCTCAGAGCTGGCTGCAGAACCAATTGTGCTGCTCTTAAAAAAAAAAAAAAAAGGCAGCTATTGCTTCCCTTTTATTAGGTATACATCCCCAGAGGGTTGTTTTAAAGCTCCAAAGTACCATTTTCTATGCCACTGGATACTCTGTGATAGTTTGGGGAACAGTTTCTATTTTTTGCTGCCAAGCTGTTGGACTGCATTGATTTTTTTTTTGTATTACAGCAGCAACAGGTCATGGGTGGGACTGAGATCTTTTTTTCCAGGTGCCTACACACAACACAGGTGTAATCTTACCATCCCCAAAGAGAGATGTGGGAGTTCAAACAGAGGGAGAACTTAGTCTGCTCCATGGTAACGTTTTAAAGCCGTACACCGGCTCCTAACCCCGTTGATGGGTCCATGTGACTGGATTGTGTCCTGGAAATTAGCAGGAAGCTGGTTTGCCCCAGAGGCTACCCAGTCTGTACATCTATCTGTGCCCATTTTACTGGGATAGGTGGATTAGGTGTGTGTAGTTAGATACCAGGAGCGAAAGCTTCCCACTGAATTCCAGTTTAAGCGCCGGTTGTGCTGGAAATGACTGTCGCCCCAGCAGGTTGTTCATGGAATGGTGTCTCCATTTTCTCTCCTCTGCAGCATGGACAAGGACAGCCAGGATGTTCACCAGGTGCTGAATGAGCTCAAGAACAAGTTCCAGGAGATGAGGAAGCTGATCAGCTCCATGCCCGGCATCGGGGTGAGCCCAGAGCAGCAGCAGCAGCAGCTGCAGAACCTGCGGGAGCAGGTCCGGACCAAAAATGAATTGTTGCAGAAGTACAAGAGCCTTTGCATGTTTGAAATCCCCAAGGAGTAGGAAGCACAGCTCTGCTCTCCGTGTCCGAGATAACCTCCTGGCTGAGCAGGAGAGAAGAAGGTGGCAGAAGTTTACTTGTCTTCCTTTTATGGCTTTTTTTTTTGGCTGCATTGCTCTGAAGCTGTGTCTGTGTGGATCACAGGCGTGCCCCGCTGAACCAGGACACCGTGTGCTTCCCGACGGTGGTTCCAGCGGCGTTGGCTTTCATCTGCCGTGGGGTTGTGCATTTATATGCTCATCTCTTCTGCTTCACCCTGGGGCGGGGTGTGGTGGGTTTTTTACATTCAAGCAGGCAGGAGACTGTGTGTTTTCTCCTCTCTAAGGTCAAAGTACCTGCTGGTTAAGTTCAGTAGAAAAAGAGGGTGTTTTTGACCATTTTTTTTCACTTCTGACCTGACGCGAGCGGCCGGGCATCCCAAGGAAGCGTGAGGGGGAAGCGTGAGTTGCTTGGCCCTGCTCCTGGAAAGGGTCTCTGGGGCGCTTTCCCGTCTGTGTGTGTCGAAAGAGGAATGATTGCTTTCAATTACTTTTGTATTTCTCTCTCTCTTTAGAGAATGGTTGTGCCTGAAACGAGTAAAGATGTAGAAATTCCAAACCGCTCCTCTTGTGTCCTCGCTGCGCGGATGCCGGGCTGCGCAGGGGCAGGGCTCGGGCAGCGCAGGGGACTGTGCGTAGCCTGGGCGCAGCTCCTCTGTCTGTCCACGGCTTTTTGCTAAGAGAAAAAAAGGCAGGTAAAGGCACGGGAAGCAGGATGGCTCGGGAGAGCGAAGCAGGCCGTGCCGGGAGTGGATTTCCGTAGGCTTTGGGTGCATAAGTCTCGCTGGGCGAGTGCGGCTTGTGGGCACTGTTTAGACAGAGGGAGGGGGAGCAGGATGAAAACAGGGGGTGTAAATGATCAGAGATTTCAGCTGTTCCACACGGATGGGACCTGGGCTCAGCCGGATGGGTCAGTCCCACATGCAGAGGGGAGCGGGGTCTGTCTGGGTAGGATTTTCCTTTCCTAAACCGAGGGGTGAGTAATTCTTGGGAGCTGGGATGGTTGCAACTCACCTGTAGCCTGGAGATTACTCTGTCCCCGCTGGAATACTTCACTAGTACTTTCTTTGGGAAGGTGCCAGTGTGTAAACTGAGTAAAGCAGAACACCAAGATAAACAAAGCACAATGTACGCTCGTTTTATTGCTGAAATTACCTTTCTGCCAGCCATTCCCTGTCCCAACTCAATAAATTCTTGTGTCTCATGCCTGGACGGTGGGTCCCTTTTTTTTGCCAGTTGCTGTCCCTGCAAAATCGGGGCCTATGCGGAGCTGGAAGAAACAACGTGTTTCCAAATAAACGCCTGGCACTTAACGCAGGGACAAGTTAACTTCTGTCAGCTGGAATCCAGGTTTCAAATGCAACGGAGGCGCTTGGCAGTCTTGCTCCCCCGCCTTAGTTTTGTGGCTTTGGTAGGATTTTTATCGCCATTAATGTGTGTTCAATGTAGATTTGTTCTCCTTGGAGGAGGAAATGGGGGGAGAGGGGGCTGAAAATGAACTGAAACAGAAGCTGGAGCCAGGGAGAGCTGGTCTTTAAGAACTTTCCCTTTCTAGCGATGCTTACTGCGACTCGTTCTCGGGAAGAGATTAAAAACCGTCGGGCGCCAAGGTGACCTTTTAGCAAAGTACTTCCTTTACTCACATTGCAAAATAAAAACAGTATCCCGGACGGGGCGCAAATGAATCACTCTCTGTTGACATCATTAAAGCGTGCTTCGTTAATCAGGGGGAAAAAAGCACGAATCACAATCAGCTCTTTATAACGAAGTGATGTCAGTTTGCTGGGCTTCTGCAGCGAGCCACATGCCGATGCCCGGTGTGTCATGGGGCTGGCAGGATCGTCACTCGGCCTTAGTGGAGTGAGGAAAGAGCCCTGGCTCAGTGACCCGTTTTGAGTAACTGACTCTCTGCGTGGGCCCTCGTTACCCCGGTGTGGCAAGAAATCGGCCGCTTGCAGAGACGGAAACCTTTGCGCTGGGAGTCGGGGAAAAGGGGGTAAGAGAGGGATTGAGTCGAGAGGCCGTTTGTAGCACCTTGGGACCGGGCTGAGGTCTCGGTTTAACAGGATTGGGGTTTTTTGCTGCGGGGCAGGGCGAGGAAGCAAAGGCAAACCCACAGGCATCGTTTTAAAAAGATTTTATTAATTGGTAGAAAAAATAAAACATCACGTTTCACCCACGGTAGAAACACTTGAAGATTGTTTTTTGTTCATGTCAATGACCAACAACACCTACGTAAAGTGCCTATTTTCTTATTTAAAAAACCCTTCCCGCTCCCCTCGCACCCGCCCCCCAAATCTTGCAAATCAGACAAGACAAATGTAAACAAGAGTCAGTTTTTTGGTCCATCAGGGCTGTAACTCCGCAAGGTCTTTGCAAGAGCTTAGGAGTGTCTTCTGCACGTGTTTTGCAGACACAGACGAACACACGACACAGAGCCAGAGTCCGTGCACGGCTTCTCAAGTTAAAAAACAAAAAAGCCCCAAACAACAACAACAACAAAAAAACCCAACCCAAAGCCCCAAGCAGGCGCTGGCAGGCCTCTGCCCTCCCTCCTGAGGGCAGCGCCCGAGGCTGGGTGGTTTGGGAGGGAGAGAGAGACCAAGGTCTGTGCCCTCCATGCTCATCCTCCCAGCTGGCTGCCCAGCAGCTCACCCTTTCCCTGTCCCTCTCTCTGGAGGAGGCTGGCCCCAGTGGCACCCCCCCTCCTGCCCTCCAAAGCCTCCCCCTTCGCATCCCTCGCTCCCCAAAACGCGTCCCCGGGGGAGGGAGGCGGGAGGTTGGGGAAGAGGCGACCCTCTCTCTGCCTGGGCGGGTGCCTGCCCACCCTCCTGCCTGCTCAAAGTCAGTTCGGAAAACGAGCATCTTTCCCCCCTCCCTCCTTTCCTTCCTTCTTTCCCATCGCAGGGCGAGCGGGGGGCTCCTAGCTGATGACGCAGCGGTCCTTCTCCTTGCCGTGCCCGCTGCCGATGGCCTTCTCCCGGATGTACATCAGGTCGCTGTGGACGCTGGGCCGTCGGGCGAAGGGGGCCACGATGCCGTACGCCTCCTCCGTGCTGCCCCGGCCCCCCTCTTTCAGCAGCTTTTTGCCTTTCAGCGCCTTCTTGTGCAGGATGTCGCAGTACTGGACCGAGACCTTGCGGTGCAGGTCGGGGCTCATCTCGCTGGGCAGCTTGGCCATGGCGAAGAGCGCCTGGAACATCTGGTCCAGGCTGCTGTTCTTCTTGGCTGAGATCTCGAAGTAGGCGCATTTTTTGGGGTCTCCTCCCACCAGCTGCTCGATCTCCCGGGGTTGGACCTCTCGGTAAAAGTCCCGGTCGCCCTTGTTGCCGCAGATGACCAGGGGCACCTCTATGTTCTCCTTGGTTTTGTTCTTCAGGCACGACTTGGTCTCCAGGATTTGCTGCTTCAGGCGCTGCACCTCCTCAAAGGAATCCCGGTTGTCCAGGCTGAACACGAGGATGAACACGTCTCCTGGGGACAAAGAGGGAACGTGAGATTGGTGCAGGGACGGGGGACACGCAGAGACCCGCTGCCTAAGCCAGACCTGGGAAGGGAAAGCCCGGGCAGCACCCAGGTCCCGCATCCTCCCATCCACCTCGTGCAGGGAACAAAGTTGCCCACCCTGTGCACACACAAAACTCCCTCCTCGCGGGGCTGGAGAAACATCCCCAAACTGGGCAAGAACACCTAAAATCTGGCAAAGGACCCCTCCCCCTTTCCTCCTGGCGCTCCTCAGCCAAGTACCTGTGAGGATGGAGAGGCGGCGCATGGCTGGGAAGGGGTGGTTGCCCGACGTGTCCAGGATGTCGAGCTGGTAGACCTCCCCGCGGATGCTGTAGAACTTGCGGTGGAAGTCCTCGATGGTGGGCGTGTATTGCTCCTCGAAGCGGCCGGTGAGGAAGCGCGAGACGATGGCCGTCTTGCCCACCTTGGAGGAGCCCAGGATGACCATGCGGTAGCAGTTCTTGGCGGGGATGCTCAGCTCGGCCTCGCTGGGACACATCTTCTTGATCATCGCTGCCAGTTTCATTGAAGCCGGCGACGGGGCAGCTGGTGCCGAGGGAAGGAGGAGGAGAAGGCGATGTGTGCCCGGCTGCTCAGCCCCTCTCCCCTCGCGGAAAGGCTGGTGTG
>NW_010230953.1:0-37223 GCF_000690775.1 Eurypyga helias
GCCTCACTCCACAGTGGCCCCAGCCCAAAGACCGCCCAGTGCAGCCCAGTGCTAGGCGGAGGGGTAGTGTCAAACTGCCTCCATTGCAGTTTGCATAGTCTTTGCATAGTCTGCATAGACTTTGTGAAGTGGCATAATATATTTTTTTCTCCTGACGATGATGTTCCTGCCAGTAGATGATCCTACTTGTGACTTTTCTTGCCTTTTGCACACATATCCTACGAAAATGTTTAGATGTTGGAACTGATTGGATAAATTGAGTTATATGCAAATTAATTTTTCTGGGGTTTTTTAATGAATTGTTCGGTAACAGAAATTCAAAGGTTCTTGCTAGCATTTGTAAATCTTTCCTTTCTTGTGCAAACTCCTCTGAGCTCTGCCCTCCCTCCCTTCTGTGCCAGTGCAGGCTCCCTGGGAGCAGACTGGCCATGTTACGGCAGGGCATGGAAGTAAATTGGAGTCGCAGTGCTCGTCTGTCTCTACTCTGAGATGACTCCTGTAGTTCAGGTTTTCTGGTTGGTGGTTCTATCTTATCTCCTTACATTTTGCATGCCATATGTTACGCTGTTGCCAGACAGCTGAGGGTACTTCACCACTGTATAGCTATGCTTGACATTTAATTTAAAATCAAAGATACCATACTGTAATAGTTTGTTAAGCTGTGCCTCAGTCCTGAGTAACGTAAATAACCTTCTTCTCAGTGAAACAGGCAATTCATTACTTTGGCTACATTTTCAGGATGATTTTGTCTCAGAATAGGAGAGTAGAAAGGTTAGGTGCAGTTCTCCATCATGTAAACAAACTCAGATTGAAGTCCCATAATTATTGTATGAGTTGTCAGTACAAAATTAATTCCACTTCAAATATTTTCATTTTTTACTGGTATATAAGCTCTATAAAATGCAAATATGTGGGAAAAACTGGAATTCTCTATTACCCTCTTTATGTAATTATATGAAGAAGAGGTGGGTATGTAAATACTTAATTACTTGCATGGCCTTGTATTTTTTAAAAGGTAAGGACAAGGAAACAAGGTGGAAACAATTAAAGATGCATTTATAACAAAAGTTACGTTGTTGTTTTGGTTGGTTGGTTGGTTGGTGGTGTTTGGGTGTGGTTGTTTTTGGTTGTTTGTGGGTTTTATTTTTGGTTTTGGTTTTTGTGTTTTCTTTTTTTTAAGATGCAAACTAAGGGTCAGTTCTTGCAATGTTGACTTCTGCTCACTGGCTTGAACATGTTGGAACTGAAGCCTCTCATGCATTTTGGGTTCCCTTAGTCAAATACAAGAGCCAAAAAATATTTCAGTTTCATGAAAAATGTATTTGCATGGAATATACCTACAAATTTGTCTACATTTATATTATAAGATATTTTATATTTCCAGTTTAGTAGTTTGTTCCAGGATGGACAAAAACCTGAGAAACCTCATTTATTTTTGTTCCCAGCAATGGAGCAGTTTGTCTATAGTGTTTCTCTGTCATTTATCCCTGTTTCACAGTGACTCTAAGAAGCATTCCTGGAAAATGTTTCGCTAAGAAAAACTATGAAAGTTATGGTTAAATTTTCAGACATCTCTAGGATACCAAATCACAAAACTTTTTCCAGGATTTCATTCATTTGAAACATTTTCTTCAACAATATCTAAACCAAAACACAGAGCTGTGCTACATCCACAATATATCTTGTTATACAAGTGTCTACCAAGATGTTTGAAAGTATCAGTGGCATCATGAAGTTTTAATTTAAAAAGAAGATAGCAATCTACAGTATCCATGACCATCCCAGGTGGGATCTGAATAAGAAATGAGAAGGGTTGTACTGCTAACTCATATTATAACTAAAGCCAGTTGCTCACCTTTTTTTTGTGCAGAGGATGATGCTGTTAGTGGGGATAGTCTTCAGCCTGTGCAGTCTGCCTGTAGCAGGGACTCTTGAGGATACAGATGCAATGAAGACATTTCTTTGGAAAGCTGAAATCAGTCCCAGTATTTGCACATTTGTTGTTAATTATGAGCTTATATGTTTTGGTAACACCTAAGGGCAGTCTCAGCCACTGGGTGCTTTGAACCCTAACCTATGATTTAAACATGTAATGCTTCAGAACTAAGGAATTGTTAGATCTTAAACAAACGTGTATACTTCTGCAAACCTTGCTGGAGTGAGTGAAACTTAGCTTCGGTTCTCGCAGGCTCTCTGGCACCTGATGTGTGTGATGCATTCTGCCTTGATGGTGACCAATAGCAATCAAGAGCCATAAGATCTCATGATGATCTCTGAGTGGACAGTCACTTTTGAAACTAATGCAATTTAAACACTGAACTAATATATAAAGCATAAACTAGTAAATTTTTAAGGCTTTAGTTTTTAATGCTAGGAATAGCTGTGGTGATTTATCTCTAGGGAGATGAGATGTGCTTGTTATCCTCAGAGGTCAGCATGTTATACACAATGCAACTAAGGTTTATTGAAGAGCAAGCTATCTCTGGAAAGATTGGTTTGGCTTGAAGTGAGAGACAGAACTACCTTGAACAGTGATTTATGTAAGATGTTGCTGTGCTAGGGATGATCATTTGGATTTGGGGAGTGAGGGGAAGGAGTGTTTAGGTTTTGTTAGGGGAGCAAGTATGAGAGTGCTTTTCTTTTTCTTCTGAAACAGGTAGATAGTAAAAAATGGTTGAATAAGACTGGGGAATGGTGATCACACCCATGGCCATGTGAAGTCTTTCTTGTTAGCCCCACCTATTTTTGTTTTGTGTGTTTAGGTTTGGGGTTCTTCGCGTCCAATCCCAGCCCAGGAATTGTCAGGACTTGCTGACGGCAGTTTCCCTGCTTTTTATAAGCTTTGCTATATGGGCTACAGGGCTGCCACAAAACCCTATCTTGTCCAGAAAAGGTATGTGCCTCCACTGGGGAAATGTGCCTGGACTAATATATGAATTAAAGTATAATGAAAGAGCTATGTTCTTTTTGCCATCTCAACTGGCAACCAGGGCCAAAGCCACCTATATTTTTCAAATTTTGGTTTTGTTTGTTCCCTTTTTTTTGTGACAAGGGGTCTTCAAATACTGAATGTTAATAAATTGACATGAACTTGGGGACATAGAATCATAGAATCATAGAAGGGTTTCGATTGGAAGGGAACTAAAAGATCCCCCAGTTCTACCCCCCCTGCCATGGGCAGGGACACCTTCCACTAGACCAGGTTTCTCCAAGCCTCATCCAACCTGGCCTTGGACACTTCCAGGGATAAGGCATCCACAGTTTTTCTCGGCAACCTGTCCCAGTGCCTCACCACCCTCTTCATGAAGAACTTCTTCCTGATATCTAATCTAAACCTCCCTGTTTTCAATTTAAACCTGTTACCCCTTGTTCTGTCAATAGTATTAAAAAGGTCAGATTTTAGGCCTAAAGGTTAAATATACTGTAAGGAAAATAATCTATAAGAGAATACATGAAGTATCCACTTACAGCTTTCTATAACAAGCCAGTAAATATTTTTTTAATTATGGCTCGTCAATAGTTACTTACTCACCACAAACCTCTAACATCTTCCTGCTAAAGAATGGAGATCATTAATGCTCATTTCTCTAACTTCTCTTGCCCTCCCTTTCTCTGTAAGAGTGACTTCCTTTGTATTGCAATAGGAAGCCTTCTGAGGCTTTGAAGAAATTATTCTGGACTGCAAAATTCATGCTTAGAGTAACAACATTGCCATTCATATGAAAATGATGTTATTTTTTGTATCAATTTTCTTATGCCTGATGGGGTTTTATGGAAAATCACTATTAAAAAACCTGCCCAGGACATTTGTTGCAGTCGATATTGTGATCTTCATTGTCTACTGCAACAAACAACACTTTTCCAATTTCTCCTTTTCTTAATGAAGTTATTCCCCCTACAACTTTGCCTCCCATCCACACCACTCTCGGAGCTTTTTAGTGGGCTTTTTTTCCTTTTTCCCTATTCAATAAAACAGTGGTGAAATTTTGAGTAGTACTGGGATAGATCTTGGGGTTATACTTACTCATTTCTACATTAGTTTTTCAGATTGTATGTCTTGATATTTTTTTAGTCTGTTAGACATTACAGAAATACAACTACTTCTACCAAGAATTTCTGGCATAAGCCCAGTATGAGATCTCCTGGGAGTAGTTTTTCCTCTATTTCCTCTTTGCTACTTCAGGAACCATCTGGAACTGGCTGTGACCTTCACGGGGCAGCCCTGGCCTCACTCCACAGTGGCCCCAGCCTCTATTTCCTCTTTGCTACTTCAGTAGATGTGGAAGCACAGATAAACTCCTTGTGGGTTCTCATTATTGAACACATCTAATGACGGCAAGCACCTTATTTCAGTTAATGAAATAATCTAGTTTTTTTAAAAGGATCTAAAAAAGAGCTGTCACTCTGACATCAGCTGTGCTTTTTCTGACAACAAGATACATAAAGGTTCTTCAGAGGATTCTCCTGTTGCTATCTTTCACTTATTTCAGTCATTACTAACTTGAGATGGGTGTATTGCGTTGACATCTACATTACAGGAAGAATGAATCTTTTTGTAATTTCTTGGAAATTCTGTTATGCTTTCTTAAATAAAGGCTTTAGAAGTTTGCAAATGGTATATAAATAAATCAATAAAAAGTTTATGACATGAGTAATTATTCTATTTGTCTGCATGCAAAATCAGACAGGAAATATAACTACTGTGTGCAAAATAATATCTACATTATAAAGGATTGAAAAATAGGGTTCTTGTGGCTGCTCTTCCACTTGGATGTGCTAGCAGACACTCAGGCTTAATTGGAAATGGAAAACATCTTTGAATATCATTTTGGGTGCAATTTCATTAAGTCAAACTTGCCAAATTATTTTGTTGGATTTATCCTAAAATCTGATCTTTTAGAATGGGTTGGTATGACTAAATAAAATGCAGGTGTCTAAATAAAAACTCTTGGGTGCTGATGAGACAAAATTGAACAAGTGGCAGTTTATCACTGATGATGATAATCAGTGATAATTTATCGCTGATGTCCTGAAGGATCAGAGCACATGATGCTCCAGTTAGTTGCCCATGTAGCTAAGACAGGTAGCTGGCCTGTGTCTTTCTCACATGAGACATTGCCTCTCATCCTGCAGTGCACTGTAAGATGAATCAGACAGGTTACTTGTTTCACATGTAAAAATTTGTATCACTTTGATCAGCTCTCTGTTTCCTATTTGGTAATTCTTGTTAGAACTTCTGGAGACAAAGAACTAATTTTTTTTTAATGTATTTTCCAAGAGCTTTACAAAGTGAATGGTTTATGTGCATTAAGAAAGAACAGGATATCTCATTAAGATAGCAATGAAGCCATATTTGAGAAAGGCCCTGTTGATACACGCTATTCTGAAGGTAGATCTTCCTTGATGTGAGCATTTTTCAAAGGGTTGCTCCCATCCCAACAATGTGAATATCTTCAAAGGCGCTTCCTCATCAATATGCAAATCTTCAAAAGGGGAATTACACAATAACAAGAAAACTGTCAAAGGGAAAGCAGTTACCCAGAGATGTAAAAATCTTTGTTAGGCACAGCTCTTATGTCATTTAAAAGTTCTTCAAAGTGGAAATCACCTCAAGCAATGCGAATTCTCTCCGTGCATGAGAAATCACAGAATGAGAATCTTTATAGTGGCAGTAAGTGTTCACTTGAAAATATTTTTAAAATGGCATTTTTAAGAATTGATGCTGTATGTACAATCCCATTACTGTAGGATACCTTGAGGGTGGCATAGCTTTTAAGTTTACCAGAGGACTTTTGGTTATGTCTATCAAACAGTACCTGGAGATGAGTAGTTTTTGTTAAACTCTTAATGTGGGATTACAAACTGCTGCATACAGTTCATTAGGCAACTATTTGTCAAATCTTTTATATTTGCAACAGATATATTATTTAGGTTTATTTTAAAGCAACAACTCCAACTTTGCAGGTACCAAAAGTCTTGCTTGTATGACTACAAAAGGTACATCAGTGAGGGCAGGGACACCTTCCACTAGACCAGGTTGCTGAAAACCCCATCCAACCTGGCCTTGAACACTTCCAGGGATGGGGCATCCACAACTTCTCTGGGCAATCTAATCTAAATCTCCCCTCTTTCAATTTAAACCCGTTACTCCTTGTCGTAGGGCAGTAGCAGCATATTCACTGGGAGAGCCTCAGGACCATGGGTAATGATGTTCTTCCTTCCAAAATAGTATGAATTCAATAACTTTCAGTCTTGCTGCAGAGAAGACATTTCCCTCATAGGGCTTAGAAGAGGACTGTGAGAAGTGGAAAAGAGTTGAAATAGGGGCTTCAGTGAGGTAAAAGAGGGACTTCTATGGCTTTAATTAATGGGATGACTGCATTAAATAATTTCTGGGGTTTTCCTTTTATTTCTCAATACAGATATGTTACAGTGTCCTTAAAACAATACAAAATAACCAGACTTCAAAGTTTAGAGAAATTGAGCTCTATACTTTTAAGCATCTTTACTTTAATTACTTCTTTCATTAAAATCTCTCTCTCTCTCTCTCTCTCTCTCTCTCTCTCTCTCTCTCTCTCCCCAATCTCATGGGTTGCATTGATTTAGCTCCCCACTGGATCTTTCAGTCAGGGCTGCCTGTAGGAAACAGACTGATTGCAGCATAATAGAATTAACAGGATGAGGGGTACAAGTGGTGATGCACAGTACTTTTTTTTCATACCTACTGAATTTTTTGTGTGTGCCTTTATACTCATAGGCAGTGAACAGATGCTTAAAGAGGTTACTTTTATATGAAAAATGAAACATGATTTCTTGGTTCCTTATTTTTAAAAATTGTTTCAAACATCTTTACATGTACTTTGAAATTATAGTCAACGTGTTCTGCACTGTGCAGGTGATATTGGTGAAAGTACTCCCACTCCAATGTGAAAATAAATCTTTGTCATCTACATGTCAGACCTGTTACAGGAATCAGTCCTGTAGCTAATTGAGATATAACATAATATTTTTTAAAATATCTTCCTTGTATTTGGGAAAACTTGCTCATTTTCTTCTAACAAACTCACAGGAAGTTCCTGACAGATCACACTATTTTCTTTTATTTGCCCAAGAATAACTGAATGAAAGCTAATAGCTACAGATGTGCACACACACACAATACATAAGTGATTCTAAAAAAATTTTTGAAAAATTATTCTTTCCTAATTTAGGCCAGGACTTTAAGGGATATAAGTATTAAGTGGATTTTCCATGCAACAAGGAACACGTTGTTTCTTTGTTGTCCAGACGTCATCAGAAAGCATGACAAAAATATGTCCATGAATATATTTCTATGTACGATTCACTGTCAACATGTGTGTCCAAAACTTGGCTGGAGAGATTTCTTAGATCATCAAGTGACCCAGGTCTACTTGTAGTTTACAAAGCTGGCTTTATAAAAGTGTGTGTCCGACAGTGGGAGTGAGGGAGTAAGTACTTTGCTTAGAGGACTGTAAGAATACATGGTTGGCTTCTTGGTGGGAACCCTGTGTGGATAAGCCACACAGAACTTCCATCACTAAACATATTTGCTTGTTTGGGGTTTTTTTAAATGTTGGTACCTTACTTACTTTTGTGTGGTCAGAAATAACTGCTCAATCTCTACTACTAAAAGTGTGTGCCTTGAACATCAGATTAAGCTGTTTTTATGTTTGGAAATGGGAGTAATTTGAAATCTTTCACCTGCGCCAGGATATGTTTGGGCCAGTGGGTGCTTCTGTTTCATTTCTGTTTGCTGCTCTGCTTCTTGGATCTTAGATCATTATGATGGAAGATTTTATTACAGTGAATACAGCTGAACAGTTTTTTGAGCTGTGAGTACACTTTGCTTGCTGTCCAGAGGCACAATTTAGTCTCAGTTTTGAATTTAAACCTTGCAGTAAGCCAGTGCCATTCTTCTGTCCTTCCAGTGAGTGGTGTCTTTAGCACTGTAAGACAGACTTTTGATAGGACTACTGTAAGGCTCTTACAAATATGTTAAAAGGTTTTTGAAAGTTAAGTTTGAATAAACAATTACATGCAGTTTTTATTCACAGTGGGTTATAAAACATTACTGATATAAACAGAAATGTTCAGAACATGATTTTGAAAGCAAATGAATAAAAAATGATATAATAAGCAGTGCTTTTTAAATATTTCTTGTGTGTGAGAAAGTATTTGTTATGTGTTAATGCAGGATTTTCTTTGATGGGATCAATTTAACATAAATCGTAGTCTCTGGAATATTTCATTAATGTGTGTCTGCAGAAATGTCATAGATATATTGAATGGTCTAATAATATTTTTAGAATGTAAATCTGATGTATTTTTAAAGTCTGTCAAAGAAATCCTCAAATATAAGATACTGTATTTCATGCTTTAAGGAAGGATCTTCTGTAATGCATGTGTGCATACATATTCTCTCTAAATAGGCAAAATTTGGGCTTTTAAACAGGAATTTTGAAATACTAATTCTGAGTTGGGTGCTGGGTTTTTATGATTGACTTTTGGGTTTTTTTGTTTTGTTTTGTTACACCAGTTAACATTAGTGTTTCATACAAGTTTGAAAGAAAACTTCATAGAAAGTCTTTGAAGAAAGAATGGGAAAAAAAAGGTAAAAAAATACATGTGTAGGTGATGGTCTTTTCTTTTAAAGATTGACCTTTAACCACTACCTGCATAGTAAAATTTATCTTTAGATTTTAAAACTGACTTTGCTTATTCTGGATATTTGTATTGTTAGGACATAAGGATATTTAATATAACTGTTGCATATAAGAAGTATTTTTAAATGCTACATATCCAAGTAATGAAGGAACCTACCAATCAGAAATTATTGTAACTATATTTTTTTGAGCTGATCTGTCCTGTTGCATAAAAATCTCATTCTCTAGTAAATATAGTAGTATATAAGCATGTATTTGCATGCCTTTCTTGTTCTCCACAGTGACAGTGTAGTTCATACCATTGATGGATTTGATTCTTTATTCTGCATCTAAATCCTTTGCAACAAAGCATAATGATGTATTCTGAATTTACTCTAGTATGTAAATTAATCTATTAAGTATTTGTTCTCAAGGATTGCTTTGCTTCAAGTACTGACTTAAGTTGTTTCATGGCAGGGTTGCTAATTTAGCATGATAGATAAGAATTTTCATTTTAAAATAGTGCATTAAGCCATTGGAGCAAGGAACCAGGCAAATTTCATAACAATCTAAAACATCCCTCCCTAATAAAAAAGTAATGATATCTTTATGAAAAACGGATATGTGTCTTAATTGACTGTCTGTTATAAATTCAGCTCCTGAAAGAACAACAAGAGAGTAATGTAGTAAGGAAATCTCATTGTTTTGATTGGGAGATGGGGGGATGGAGCGGGTGTTTGGTTTGGGTTTTTTGTGTAAATTATCTGAATCTTTTTCCCTTTCTTTCTGGGACAGTGAAATGAAAAGTTTTGACTCAACTTTTCTGTTTATATAAAAAGTAAACTTTGAATTATTTGAGGTGGAAAACTGATACCACCTTGGCTTTCAGAAGTGTTAAACATCGGCTAACTCTCTTGCTCCAGATGGTTGTTTTGCAGATACTTAAGAGTTTTAGGTGATGAAGCCTCCAGCTTGCTGCAAGGAGCAGGAGAGTTGGTAATAAGACCCTCACTATTTTTGTTACTTCTGGAAGCGTTTGTATGCCAGGTTGGAAAAGTGAATTGATTTGAATTGTGTAGGTTATTTCTACAGTGAAAAGAGCTAGGGTTTTTTGAACAAAGGTTTGTTTTGACAGAAAACAGATATATGAAGAAAATGCTCATTTAAAAGATCTTGGTAAGCATTTGATTCTTATTATCCTTTTCCATTGTATTATGAAATGAAATAACTTTCCAATTACGGCCATCCTGATTCTCTTCGTAATGGATACAAACAAAGGAAAACTTAACATGTACTGTGATAAACCAAGCTTAGTATTTGCTGAAAGATAAAGTGCATATAAGTATTACTGCCTGTGCAAATGCTTCATTAATCATATCTCTTGCTGAAGTTGGAGAACATTGTAGATATAGGGTTGAAAATGTAGTGACAGCAATCACTGACTTATTAGGCTAATGATATGACAGCTTGTTATAAATTACCAGAGGTTAATAGGATGAATAATAGGTATAAAAACACTTAAAAACTGATGATATATTGTTTTCTTAACTTTCTTTCATAAATATCTATTTGAAACTGTAGGTACAACTTCAGAATGCAATTATTTCTAGTTGTGGTGTACGGAACAATGTGTGCTATTTTATTAATGATTAGTGTTACTAGTTTCCTGTTGGTAATGCTCAGTGGTAATTGTTAGTTTTGGAGATCAGGGGGGTGTAAATAAAACTAATTTCTCTTTGTTTTTCTGTACTTTCTAAAAACTTCTGTATTACTGTGCCACTGTGCACTATCTGCAGGCATGAAAGGGCCAAATGTGTGGGAGAAGCAATATAGTTGTTTCCTTCTTTTAAACCTTGATTCTGCTAAAGGTTTGTTGTTTCTGTGGAGCATGAATATGGCTATGCTGCTTTCAGATCATATCATCGGTACGGCTTCAGAATTGCTGCAGGGTAGACTAGGATTTGAGCTTTGTCTTATTGCCTGATTTCTGCTAATGCAGACTTACCTACAAAATCCATCAATTCTAGTTCCTGGGGACTTCAAAACTGGTTGTTGCTAGGATGTTTACTGCTCTATATGCAGCAGTTGGTCATTACCATGATGTAAGCTACTGATTTTATGTACTGGTAACAAAGATTGCTTCTGTTGCAGTCTGAGGCTTCTTGTTTCACGAAATGGAAAGGACATACCTTGATAAATGTAACGTATTAACAAGGCATTTCAAAAATTATAAAAATCTGGGTTTTGTCATCAACAGAATCTGTACATGTAAACCAGCAGTTATTGACTGTGAGGTGTTGCTGACCTTGTGCTGGATATGTAAACCTAGATTTTTTTTTTTTTATTAACTAGATCATCTATATTGTTATAAGAAATACGATACAGGTTTATGCTCTAGAAATGTTCTTACTGTAAAACCTGCATTGTGGTTTTTGCAGAAGGTTGAAGTGGTGGTGATGACAGATTCAGATTTGAGTAAATACATGTAATTTTGAAGCATATTTCTTGCTGGTTAAATAGGATCAGGTATGGTATAAGGCTTAGTTTTGGATTTTGTGAACTTAGGCATAGGATATAAAACGCTATTATTCTGAAAGTTCAGAGCAAGTGTTACTTTGATAATCATGATTCTAGAATGAGTTAAACTAGATTTGAGACCACATATTTTTCTGGTCTAAAATCTTTTAGTTCTGCTCAGCCGTTTTTAATCTAGGGACTTGGTTACTTCTTATCCCTCTGGATTTTAGACCTGCTAACAACAGACTTCATTAGAGCAGTTGTCCAAACAAACACTAGTAACCAAAGGCTCACCTCAGGAAACTCAACTCACAGGATCCAGCAGGAAAATATTCTTTGCAGCAAACATTTGAGCTTAAGCTTGGGTACAGGTACAGGGTACATAAAAATATGAACAGTATTTTTTATGATGTTAGAGGAGGCTTGCTCACAGAGGTTTCTTTTTCCTCTTATCTGTATCTTTTTAGACTTTGAGGGCTTTTTTTTTTTTTCCCCTAATACTGACAAAAGTGGTCCTTCATTATTAGGAGACAGTGACTGCCATTTTACATCTGTCCACAATCACCAGATCTGCTTTTAGGATGGGTTTTTTTTTAAATCTTCATTGTTTCAAAGAGCCACTTCTCCCAGAATATCTTTTGCTACATATGTTAGCCGGGAAGTTTCATGCTATCTTAACAGATAACACAGTTCTGTGTATTTGTGACAAGAAAAAAAAACTGTCTGAATTCAAAAGGCTGCCTATAATGTATTTGAAATGGGAAATCTTTCAAATATGTAGCTACAACAGATACTCATTTGAAAAAAACACATATACTATAAACTTTGAATAGTCCTGTTGTTAAGTGTTTTTTTACATGCCTGCTTCATATCTAGTGATGATTGCTGTCACCCTGTATGAAAAATGAATCTTTTCCGTTCATTAGTCTCAAAAATGCATCCAATGGAAAAAAAAACCCAAACCATTTATAATTAGCCGATGAAGAATGAAGCAAAAATATCAATGTTACAGTGCATCACAAAGCTCATAGCTGAATCATATTTTTTGTGATATAATTTCATGTTGTTATTTAAATTCATTAAATACTGTTGGGTAGATAGTAAGTCAGGTACTAAAGAACAATCAGAACACATCTTTTAAATCACTTTCAGAAACAAGACAGGCTTACATAAATGCTAATTTGTTGAGATCTTCCAGAGTTTTCAGGACAAAAAATGTTTCTTGTGTAAGCAAAATCTGAAGACTGTTGTTCCTAGAAGAATGGATTAATTAATGGATTCTAGAAGATTAAAGTATGTTTTGGCAAGATAGGTTGCAACTGACTATATATTAAACTGAAAGACTGCTGTCAGAAACCTGTCAGACTATGTCTATATACAGTAAAAGTATAAAAATAAATAAATAAATGCTGTAAACCCCCTGTATGTTCCTGAGGAAGTGTAGTGCCATGAAAGGTGTCAAATACTTGTATGCAAATATTTTTATTTTAACTTGAATCAGTGTTTCTAACCTAAAGCTCCCCTTTCTGCCCTGCTCTTTACATCTTTATTTGAAGCTTTGTAATTTCACTTGTTCTTATATTACATATTTGGTGTTTAGTGATATTTTATTTTCTAAAAAAAAACCAGTGATGTCAGCTATTCATTCTGCCATTTTATCTTCCCAAGTACAACTGTGTAAATCTGTGGGGTGGTCAAAAAAAAAAAGTAAAATATCAGGGGAGAAACTTCTTTAGTGGTTGTGTTCATAATTGGCTTTCAGTGTTATTGGCAGGAAAGAGCTTATCATATGAACACTGGAGCAGTTAGACAGGGACCCCAAGCAAAATCAGTTTTTAATAGTCTGGATAGTAAGTATGTCCTCTGGGATTTCATTGTATGAGAATACCTTGATTATGCGTTTAGCAGATTCATTCTGGATTAGTCCTTATTAGTGATCATGATATCAGGGAAGGGGTGAGGAGGGGGAACGAGAGGGGGAGTAATTCCCTACCTGGAAGTGCTGGTCTCTTCAGATGTAATAGGGAAAGCATCCCTGAAAATATGCAGAAGCCAGGTCAAAACATACTTGTAGCTACTTAGATTTTTTTCAAAAGAATGAAGCATTCATTTACTCTATCGTAATCAGATGAGTGAAGCAGAATTATCTCAAAGAGAAGGCAGGTGTGAGAGAAGACCAAAGGTTTCAGAAGGCAGTGTTGCAGGGGTTAGCCTATAATGCTTCTTACACCCACATCCCCAGGCCTAGTACGATAACATAATGTTCTTTTCCAGCAAGAATGAGTGCGCAGGGTATGGTCTTCCACAGTAGTTGCAGAGTCTCGTTCATAAATTTAGTTTTTACATTTCTGTCTATGTTCAAAATACGACACAGAATATCAGTTTTAGATATATAGCACTGATAAGCGTAGTTGTTCCTTATGTCACTTTTTTTGTTTAGGCCTTTTTACCCCTTTTAGTTAGTGCTTTCTCAGTCTGGACTAAGAAAATCAGGCAGGATTAGCTCTGGCTGGCAGCAGTATGGCAGGTGACAGTGACATGCATTATTTCTCCTGTATTTCTGACGCACTAAAGTCTGTTCTTGGCCAGGATAACCACTTGTATGTTGTATGTGTGGGCTGTTTTAGTCACAGGGGTTTATCCCCAACAGCAGTTTTCCAAATATTCAGTGCACTAAACCATCAAAGACTGCCTGAGTGCTGAGTGTTTCATTATGTTGGTGAATTGTGCATCTGACAGTGGGGGCATGCTCTTAAGACCACCATGCTGGAGAATTCTCTGAGAAGACGCAGTAGGCAACTATCAAGTTTCTGAGGTAGATCTCTCTTCTGGGAGATGAACTGCTTCATAAGATGTACTAAGAATACTTAGACTGAAATCTGAATTTACCCAAGGGCTTTATCCCTTCCCTCTATTCATTTAGTTCAGAAAATGTTGCAATCAAACTGGAAGTGAAGTTGGCTTTTTTTTTTTTTTTTCAGTTTCTTACCTCATGTCACACAGGGATACAGCTGGTGTCACTCTATTTAAATATACTTCTGTATCATAGACTGTATCTGATATGTGTATGATATGTATCATTCCCTTCTTGATTCCTTTTAAGAGAATTACGTTTTTATGTACTCCTTTAAAATTCACCATCACACCCAACAAATGAGAATTCTAGAACCTAATATAGAATATAACCTCTATAATCTAAACAGTGCATTTTTCTGTTCAGCAAATAATGGTGATATTTTGTGCAGGGTTTTTTGCAAACACTCTGTGCAATATTTTCTTCCTATTCTAATCTTTCCAGTCTTAACCTTATTAATTATATGTTCCATCCCTCTTCCTAACTTGGGAAATTCTTCTTGCCTTCAGATTGCCTTAGGCCAGCAGAGGGGAAAAAAGGGCCAGCACATACAATTAGCCCTGAAAATACTAATTGATATTTTACCACTTCTGAATAGTTAAATCCCAGAAGAATATATCACAATTCATTAAGCTATTTTCACATTTTCCAAGATTACACAAATCTGTGTCTAATGAGAAAAATAGGCACTTTTTGTGTAAAGACACATTTCTTGCATCAGCCTCTGTCCTAGTTTTTGAGGACGCTGTAAAACTAGAAGCATTAGTAGACTTTGCCCCATTGGAGCTGTTCCCCCAGCGCATATTTTTCCTTTAGATTAGTAACTATCATATAAATGTTATTGACTGAACAACTGCAACTCTGATATCAGTTGCTAATTTAAGCCTCTAATCCTGAAAGTAGTTCTGGATGAGAGACAAGCCATATTCTTGCGGATTGCTCTTACGTCACTGTTTGACATAGAATGAAAGTTTAAGCAAATTTTTTATTTTAAAAAGAAATGAGCTATATTTCTGTCAGAGAGAAAACAACTGAGGGTTTTTTTTTTTCATAGGCAATGTTATCTTGGTCTGTTTTTTTTAAATAATTTGCTTGTACCTATTTAAATGCCCAGAGTATAACTGAACTCAATTTCTTTACATAATCCAAGATTCAGCTAGAAATTTCAGGTTCATAAAAAAAACCCCAAAACAACCAAACATAAAAACCAAAACCCAAAACCCCAAAAAAACAAACCACCCCCACAACACCACACCAAAACACAGGGGCAGAGAGACAAAAAAAACCCAAAACATAAAGCTTTGGTGAGTGGCTTGATACTGCTGTAATAACTGCTTTCATTCTACAGTCATGACCAGCATTTTGATAATTGCAAAATTATTAAAAGTGCTTTTTTGGTTTTGTAACTTCACCACATTCATAGCATTAACTGACACTTCCTTTAACGCCCTACTGCACAGCATTACAGAAATAAAAAGTATGGTCTAATAATGTTCATGGACCTTAGTTTGGAATTAGCATAATGGAAAGAGATCCTGAAAGCAAAATCATATTTTTTGTAAGTGACCTATTACTGATTCGATTACATTTTACATAGCAATTTAAATGAATTCTGTTAGAAGTCTGGGTTGTTAAAGGGAAAAAAATGGTTTACTGTTCAGTCTGCCTAATTGGAAAGGCAGCACATCCAGCAATAGGCTGGCTGAACTAGGCACAGGCCTGCTTGAAAGATGCTATGGTTACACAGATGTTAGAAATATGGAATATGTGTGGGCAGAAACATGAAGCAGCAAAGAAAGAATTCTTAAGAGAATATGACTTTTTGATAACAAGGATTGTTTAAATTCAGCCGATAATAAATGTCAGTGGCTTATGGGGGAGGGAGCACACGTGAACTGAGACAGAAATGTGGTTTTTGTTATCACGTGTGATGCTTTCATTTTAAGAAAGATGATTGCTAGGTGTCAGTAAGGCTGCTTACTAAGTAAAATTGCTTTTTCTATTCAAAATATTTCCCTTGGTGCAACAGTTTTTATCTGAGTATTGTGAAAGAGTTCAATCAATAAATTTCTCAGATTATCCATGAATAGAGGTGGCTATATAGGGATGAAAGAAAGCTAAAAGAGTTTGACGATCTTGTCAAAAACTCAGATGAATTTCTCTAAAATTATTGTACAGAAGTTATATGTATAGTAAAGCTTCTAGGATTTTTCAAACTATTGATCTTTTTCACTGTTGTGTAACGGAATATACAATTCTTTCATGCAGAACTATGAGATGAGGGAGGTGAGAGATGAAACAGGCCGTGAAACACATGATGTAATAACCATCCATTGCAATCAAAATAACACTTTATCTTATAAAAGTATTATGAGATCATGATTATGCTGCTGTATTCAGCGTAAGTATGGCCTCACCTTGAGTAGGGTGAACTGTTCTGGGCCCCGCAATTTAAGAAGGATGTGAAAGTCTTTAAATTTGTCCTGAGGACTACAAAGCTATTGAAAGGGCTGGAAGGAATGTCCTAAGAGGAGTATCTAAAGACTTTGGGCTAGTCTAGTTTGGAGAAAAGGTGGCTGAGGGGCGATGTCATTGCTCTCTGAGGCCTTCTGAGGACAGGAAGTGGAAGAGGAGATGCTGATCTCTCCTCCCTGGTATCCAGGAACAGAACATCTGGAAATGGTTCAAAACTGCACCAAGGGACGTTTAGACTGGACATTAGGAAGGGCCACTGCCAACCTCATAAAGTTCAACAAGGCCAGGTGCAAGGACCTGCACCTGGGTTGGGGAAATCCCAAATACAGGTACAGACTAGGTGGAGAGTGGATAGAGAGCAGCCCTGAGGAGAAGGACTTGGGGGTACTGATGGATGAAAAACTGAACATGAGCCGGTAGTGTGCGCTGGCAGCCCAGAAAGCCAACCGTATCCTGGACTGTATCCAGAGGAGTGTGGTCAGCAGGGTCAGGGAGGGGATTCTGCCCCTGTACTCTGCTCTGGTGAGACCCCACCTGGAGTGCTGCGTCCAGCTGTGGAGCCCCCAACATCAGAAGGATATTGACCCCTTGGAGCGAGTCCAGAGGAGGCCACGGAGATGATCAGAGGGCTGGAGCCCCTCTGCCATGGGGACAGGCTGAGAGAGTTGGGCTTGTTCAGCCTGGAGAAGAGAAGGCTCCAGGGAGACCTTATAGCACCTTCCAGTGCCTGAAGGGGCTACAAGGAAGCTGGGAGGGGACTTTTTACAAGGGCCTATAGTGACAGGACAAGGGGTAATGGGTTTAAATTGAAAACAGGGAGGTTTAGATTAGATATCAGGAAGAAGTTCTTGCTGGAGAGGATGGTGAGACACTGGAAGAAATTTCCCAGAGAAGTGGTGCATGCCCCATCCCTGGAAGTGTTCAAGGCCAGGCTGGACGAGGATTTGAGCAATCTGGTCTAGTGGAAGGTGTCCCTGCCCATGGCAGGGGGTTGGAACTAGATGATCTTTAAGGTCCCTTCCAACCCAAACTATTCTATGATTCTATGATTTCTGCATGCAGAAGGTGGTCAAACCCTGCAACAGGCTTCCTAGAGAGGTGGTTGAGTCCCTCAGCCTGTCAGTGTTTAAGAGGCAGTTGGACAGTGCCCTTAATAACATTCTTTAACTTTTGGCCAACCCTGAAGTAGTTTCACGGATGACTGCTGTAGGTCTCTGCCAACTTAAATATTCTGTTGTATTATGAGTGTTTCTTTTTCTTTGAAAATACCATTTTTGACTTTGTATGGTGGTATGATCAAACAAAGCTCAGTCATTATGTCCCAGTTGTTGATCATACTCTACCTGTGGATCATGCATTTACTGTAATCATCTTAAATCACAGTTTGGTAGGTGGTAACTGTTCCCTGTTCTCTTTTAGTCCTGAATCACCTTTCCTCTCTCCAGCACTATGATGTTTGCAAGGCCCTCTCTGTTCTTGTTTCCTAGTAATTTTCACTATTCCTGCACAGATTTTTAATAAAGGCTGAAAGTAGGCTAGGTAGCTTTGAACTGGCGAAGAGGAACAGAAGCTCTGCCGCAGTGTGCATACTTGTGGGATAGCGGAACAGCAATTGGCTTGAAAACACTGGTCAGTGGATGATCCAGTTATTGAAGTTTCAACAGCAGCCCCATCTTTGCTTATACCTACAGAAATACCAGATGGCAAGCAAAATCCTTGTATTTTTTAAATACAGCTAGAGGGCTCCAGCAGAAAAGTGGGTAGCAAGGCAGTTACTGACCACCTGTAACACACATGCCTACTTGTGCTGTGAAGAGGCAGAACTACATGCGAGGAGCTGACTTAAGTTCTTAAAATACTGATCAAAATATCAGGTCTCTAAAACTGAACATTTTGGGTCAAATCATACCCATAGAAATACCCATGAAATTCCAGTGGGGCAGGCCTCTGTGTCCAGCATAAAACTATAGTGCAGTGAATGGATTTCCTGTAATTGCACATATGCAGCACAATGACAGCTGTCTCAGTGGCATGCCAAATGGCCAGCTTGGAGCAGAAAACATACTGGTGATCACCTCTTTCCACTCTGACCTACCTCAAGTGTTCTGTCTCTGACTGCCTGACTCCCTTAGAATACTGATAACATTTAAGAGTTAAGCACTATGGGATTCTTTGCACTGTTTTTGTTGCCCTCAGTGGCTCTGATAGCTCCCACACATCCCACCTCCCCACCCCTTCTGCCTTGAAATTTAGTGCAAAATGTGTCTTCAAGGAATGGAGAGTCTCTTTGTATGGAAATAAAGGAAGACTGTGATTACATCTTATGCTATTACTATAAGTTTTTAGCAATATCTAAGGCCCAATGTAATTACCAATCAGTGCATTATTTCCAAATTATGTACTCTGTCATTCTGACTTCAAATGGCATCTGCTTTGAACATCGCAAAAATCTTTTGTGTGTCTTAAAAATGTTTCAAACTCTCTACGCTCTTTGCATGGTAGAGAATGAAAAACTCAATTTTTCCAACCCATATTACCTTGTGATTAAAGAGAAACAAAAAAGATAAGTGACTGAATAGTAAGGCAGTAAGTCAGCTGCTTTTCTTCTTATGTTAGTATAGATGTGGTATAAATCTATGTACACGTCAGTAGAACTAACTGCATTGAATTTTCACTAGTGCAACAGTGAAAAAATGTGGTCTCATCTTGTAACTCCATACAA
The DNA here is from genome assembly GCF_000690775.1 of Eurypyga helias. NCBI lineage: Eukaryota > Metazoa > Chordata > Aves > Eurypygiformes > Eurypygidae > Eurypyga > Eurypyga helias. Next base: position 19,232 of record NW_010230953.1, read on the forward strand.
GTGAGTGATTTAAGTTACTTAAATGGAAAAAAAATCAAATCTTCAGGTTTTTATCACCTACTTAACAACTCTGATCCCCTACTCCTGTATGCTGGCTTCATAGTACAATTCCTTCACTATGAAGAAATAGGCTCAGCCACACTTCTCAGTTTTCATTTCAAGCTGACTGTAAACTTCACCCTCCAGGATTTTAAAGAATAGTTCTCTAGATGATAGCATGTAACCTGTGCTGTCTGTGGAGGTTGTCATCAGATTGTTCTGAATGCAGCAATATTTTTCCTATAAGTATAGCCATTCTATAAAGGTTGGAGAAGGTGGGTTGGGATGATTTGTGTATGTGAAATGGAATAGACAGGGCTCAGCTGGCATATTTACATTGCAAAAAGTTGGAGTCTGATTTCATTAACCACAGTGAGAAATATTTTCTAAGAACAAATGTCATGTTTGAAATGAAACATTAAGTAGTATGATATCAAGGTAAGGGGAAGATTTTGTGACATCCATTTTGTTCTGTGAATGCTGCAGTGATTTATCTAGCTCACTGTCATTTTCTATGTAATTGTTAGAAAATTATGTAATTTTGAGAAGAACAGCATTTTTAAACTAAAAATATGTCCTGCCTTGTAAACAGCATTCATTATGCAACAGCAATGGAATTGAAGGATCAGCTGTAAAACTCAGTGAAGTCAGAATATACTTACCCATTGACTTCACAGGTCATTCAGACCTGCAATTAATTGATTATATGTGTTCTTAGTGTATTAAACCCTAAGAAAATAAATTGGTAGTTGAGCCTGACATCTGGGCAGCCTGACATCAGTCTAACTACTCTGAGTAAAACCAAAAGAAAGCCTCTGTCTTGCAACCTCAGTATTACCCTCTGGAAGGAAATTTCTGGGAACAATTCAATTGTTGTTCTCTGGATATATGGTATATTTCAGCTCTTTGTCATGCTGAAGGCTAATTCTTCAAATCATTCTCACTATAGTGAGAAAAATCTCCTCTCTAATTAAATCATTGCTTTATGGAAAATTTCAGCTAATGCCTTTTACCTGCAGCTTTGAAAGTCCATGTTGGCTTAGTTGTGGAGTTGGTACTGACTCTTGGATCAGAAATCACTTCAGTTTTGCACTATCTGAAGACAGTCCTTAATTCCTTTATGTAGAAAAATTTCAGTTGATACCAAATCAAGAAAACAGCAGAACAAAAATCAGCCCCTTGAACTAAGGCAACCCAAGAACAAGGCAACAGAAGAAACAAACTCTTCTTTGCTAAGTTATAGCTCATAACTCTGTAACTGCTCTAGACAGTTTTTCTTTTGTCATACCCAGGTTTAATCTGAAGAGACTGCTACCTTCTTTAAACAGGGATGCTGTTTCTGCCGTGTATTTAGTGATGAGGTATAAACTCAGAAATTTTGTGAACACAAAATATGCCCGTATGTGTTAGTACATGTTCATCTGTGTAGACGAGTGTTCTGCATTACTGATAACCTGCACCAGACACCTGATGCCAAGTTTTGGGTATTGTTTCAACTCTTAGTAGAAATACAAATTTTTCTTCCTGCCTAGAGGTGTGCTCAAATGTGCACACTTTGTTGTGGTTATTTTTTTCCCTTAGAGAATTTCCATTCTTTAACTGGGTAAATAATAAAAAATGTAATTTTAAAATGTGGAGGTTGAGCTTAAAATATTCTCAGCTACAACTGAAAACACTGGAAAGCTCAACACTCTTTTGCAATAGACTCTTTTAGAAGCATACATATCCCACTTAGGATTATTTTGGCAATACAAAATATAACATACTTTTTGAGCAGATGGCTGGGATGCTATGGTTCACGTCAGCTCAGTAGTCTACTATATGGAATCTAACATCCTCCGTGTTCTCACCACTTTGGTGCAATGGGTATATGCAGTCCGTCTGATTGTAGCTTAACCAGTTCTAAAAATCTTATGACTGAAGAATTTTACTGTTGGCATATACTGTCTCTAAAAAAAATTTTTAGACAATAAAAAGAGAATTTCTAGGTGTTCACAGCAATTGGCTGACCCATTAAATAGTTGTGAGGAAGAATAAGCAGTGCAAAATTACTCAAGATAATTTTGAACCTAAAAACATTGGCAGTGTTGGCTAGTAAACAATGCTTTTCCAGAGAGTAGAGCAAAAGAAGAAAGTATGACCTAATAACTTGGTCTAATCTAATCCAAAAGATCAAAAAGTGTACATTGTCTCATCAAAAAGGTTTGTGATATCAAGATTCTGCAAGTTTAACAAACGTAACTTGCTGCTGGTTTTCAACTGCATGCTAAAAATAATTTGTAAATTATTACAGTAACAGGACTGTGCCTAAATTCTTAGGCATATTGTGTCACACAAGGTCTGCTTGATAGAAATACATAATTTGAAACATGTAAATTATGAATATGGAAGGAGATGGCTCAGAAACATGTAAATCATGCTAAATGTCTTGTTCCTTCCCATATGTATATCATTGTAGAGGTTATTCTGGAAGCAGAGTCATCAAGTGCCATGTGTCTTCCTGAAAGTTGCCATAAGCTGCTAGAGAGAGAAGTTAGACATGTTGAATATTGCACAGGGCAACCTGTACTTATTTGAAATGCTGTGAGAAATACTGGGGCTTCTAACATGAATTAGGGTCACTTAAAAACTCAATGTCATAACTACGTTCAGCTGTAATGAAAAACAGACAGTTTGTTAGTGACAACTAGGTGGTATTGAAGTGTCATAATGTCAGTTAAACTATAGCTTCCTTGCAGATACAGCAGCATGCACAAAAGTATGTCTTCTTTCCCAGTTCCCTTTGTTGTGTCCCATTAGTAGCAGCACATTTTAATTACAGTAAGCCTTCGTCGTCTCCTTCTGTGCATTCTTACAATTCAGCCAAATGCACGGACTAGTTTGGCTAGTGATGTTATTGTCTGTTGAGTTTTCTAAGAAACAACAGGAGAGAAATGCTCCTGGCAAAAAAAACTTCTTCTGTTTTTCTGAAAGAATCCTAAACAATTATTGTTATTTGTCTTCCAGGGATAGTTTGAAGTCAGAAGGAATGAAAACGTGAAAATGCAGCCTTTTATTTTACTTGGGGAGGAGGTTGCAAAAGAGAAAAATAACCCAAAAGAACTCATTTCTTTTTCTTCTTCCTCTGGTTCCCATGTTTTGGTATTAAAGTACAGTACATTCTATTTTTTTTTTTAAGGTTTTATGTAAATGGTTTTGGACAGGCTTCTGCTGACTTAGCTCTGGAAATTTCAACCTTTCATTAGTTTTAACTGCTAAGTAAGGCAAAGAGAAGGCAAGAGGTTTTGTTCACAGGGTTTGGTTAGAGCACTGTGCCACGTCAAATATGAAGCTGATTTCAGATCTTCATCCAATTTCCTGGTGCTGTCCTAACAGACGACAGTGGGTTAATCTCCCAAAAAGCCTTTCCAATACATACAAGACTAAACAAGAAGCAGACTTTAAAGGCTTTAAGTATGGCTGTAGTTAACTATAAACAGCTGTTGCAAGATAGCAGCTTTTCCATTGGAAAAGTGAGCCCCTTTCCCCCATTTACAATGAAACCATTCTGAAAGCGGTGTTTGGAAGGAGTCAGTTCTCTGTCTGGCAATAATCAGAATTAAGTGATGGGGGTTGGGAAGCAAGTTGTCAGATTTTTCTGCTCAAACTGACATTTATATAACAATTCTATTTCTGCTACTGAAAGCCAAAACATACAAATACATCTTATCCAGACTATTAAGAAATAGGGAGCAAGTTGTGGTTTTTTTCCCCTTCCATTCTCTTTTCTTTCCTGCCTCTGCTCTGCATCAACGTTTATTTTGAATAATGAGGAAAGAATGATATTAGCAAACCTCCATCTATCTTTTAGAGTCTAGTAACATGACATTTGAATTAAATTCAAACAATACCTGGTGTAGGAATACATCTTTAGAAATTCTTCTTGCTTGTTAAAGCCTTACCATAAAACATAAGTTTTCTTGTTTTACAGTTTTAAATACATTGAAATGTAGCAGAAGAGTCTTTTGGAGGAGCAATCCAGAAGCCAGTTGGCTCTGTTCCAAATCAAAAGCAAGAAGGCCATGAAAAGATCTAATTTCAACACTTCTTGCCAGTTAGTGATTTGTTAATTTTTTTTGTTTTTAATTTATTTCAAAAGTGAAGGGGAAGGAGAAATCTTTTGTAATTAGTGCTTCTAGAGAAAAAAAAAAAAGGCAAAAAAAAACCCCACCCAACAATGTGGGAAGTCAGGCTGTTAATATTAGAAATTACAATGTGACTCAAACAATGCGTAATCTCTGCAATAGTACAAACAGCAAAAGCAGAGACAAAGAAACAGATGTGCAAACTTCCTACTAGTTAAATTCCAACTATTTAATCAACAACAGGGCTCATTCTTTGTTTCATATTTCCTAGCTCAGAAACATTTCAGTAGGAGGACATGAAAAGGTACTGCAAGGAAAGTGCTTTTACCATCTGTAATCCAGTGAATACTTTAATAAAGCAACCTTCACAAGTTGGCTACAAGGATATAAAGAGAGGAGGTTAACCAGCTATAATTCAAAACCAGCAACATGGTTAGGAAATTTTATACAGCCAAGCCAGACAGCAACCTAGTTTTCTGACTTTATAATCACTTATTCCAGATCCAAAGAGCTTTCCGAACTACAGGCAATAAAGAAGAGTTATGCTCCTCAGAGCAAAGCCAACTTGTAGGTTGTTAATGTAATCGCAGACTGAGCTAATTGTCCTGTGAGTTTTTTCATACTGGAAGAAGCTTCTCATGTTCTGTGGCAGTATATGTGGAGATGATAACTGGCCTCTGCTGCTGGGCGTAGAGAAGCAAAACTACATTTAAGTCATAAAGTAAGGACAGATGGGGTAAAAACACAAACTGTCACTACATGCTACCCTATTTTTTGGTGTTGCACAGAAACGTGACAGATTTCCAGACCTACCATCTAATGTACAGACCAGATAAATCTACAACAGAATGAGGCCGCTGATAAAGTAGTGCTTTTTACACATTTCACGTTATCTTGGGTGCTTTGGTATTTCCCTTTCAAGATTCAGGTGCAGAAGAATGCTGAGTAAAACCAAGAGCTCTGCCTTTTCCTTGCTTTCTTGTCAATCTGGGAACCTGCATGAACTGCATTCATTCCTGTACCTACATCTCCTGCTTACCTTGCCCCAGTGAAGGTTGGAGAGCACAGGTAATTGACTTGTCAAGTCTGGTTTGTCATTCAGCTTATAGATGTGTTGCCAGGTGAAGTCACTGTTGAGTCTTGCCTTGTGTTAGTAATTTGGAGAACTCAAAGCTGCTGTTGTAGAACCGAGAGCCTGATGGCATGACTGACCGAGGATGCGTCTCTTCACCCCATCAGAAAACTCGTTAGTAAAATCTAAAACTTGCTGAAAAATTGTTCTTTAGTCTTGTTTGGAAGTGCTTTTCTTCACTGCGGTTTCTACATTGCAGTTATAAATGGATTTAATTTCTTTTCCTGTGCTTAAAAATAATCAGGCAATGTCTAAATGGATAATAATAGTAATAATTTGAATCTTGAAGTAATTAATAATCGATGTACATTATCTAAGTAATAGTTAAGAGAAACACTAATGTTAAAAGTGCCATCCATTTCTTGCAGAAGTTTTATCACTTGTTTGTGGAGTTATTATAGGGTTAAAAGAAATTGTTCACAATTTCTGCTAAAACTTGTAGTTATTTCTGTTACGTTATAGTATGCAAATCTGCCAGTAGACTGTAACCCTAGCTGTATGGGTTTAAAATGTACAGTTCTGCTCTTAAGAGCCAAGCCGGTCCCAGGGGTCATTCTGATGCACTCTAGCTTTGAAAAGAGCTTTTGGAAAATAGCCCAAATTTACACTATGGTGCTAAAACTGTGAACAACTTTCTTACTGTTTTTAAAACATGTCCGGAATCACTGCTAGTGACCCGTATCACCATTCTGTGACCATTAACCATGTAATCATCACAAAACAAAGAACCTCTTTCATGGAGAACTCTTTCATATGCACACATACTATATCACTCTGTTTTACAGCTAAAGGACTGTGTATGGTTCACTCTCACTAAGAAACAAACAACTCATTCACAAGCTTTGAAGCCTGTATATTTTAAGCTAATTTGGTGAGGAAACAAAAATGGATTGTAGTGATATGGTCAGAGATTCATGAAGTTACACAAATTTACACAAACAGAACTTCCGGTGTTGATGATTTGGGCATTTTTCCAAGCATATATGTATAGTAAACAGCCTATTACATAATTTGTAAATGCATATCATCAAATGGGACAGTTGCTACAGTAGCCCTTGTCAAACACTATACTTTTTTTCAACTGTGCTTATAGGCCTTGCATCATATCAAATTTCTGCATACGGTGAATCTCACAGTAGAACTCATTTGAAGTTGCTGAGTTTATTCTGCAGTAGCTCAACAGGATTTTTACTACATTCTTTCTTAAATAGTGTCACCTGTCAGGCATGGACAGATTTTCTGTTTGGCCTTGTCATAAATGGTTCCATCTTTAGTGAAGAATAGATTTCTAAGATACAGGTCAATATTTTCTAGTCCAGACTGTGCCTATTCATTGTGTACAGGTTGTAAAGAGTTCTTTTTAGTCATTATGAGTCATGAGTCGATGAATTTATATATATATGTACATATACATACACTCTGTCATGCACCAACACACAGAGGAAAAACACAAAAAAGTTAGAGACTAAGGAATGTAAAAAACTGGAGGAAATTTTCTCTGCCGAATTTAAAATTTGTACTTAAAAATAAGATTGCTAAAGCCCAGAAATGTTTCTATAATGAACAGACATTTTGTGTGTCTTTTCAGTAACTTTTAATTTACCTAAATAATTCATACATTTCATTTTCTGTATTCTCATCTTCAACAATGTAACATTTCTCTATCAAGTTTTGTTAATACAGTGCCTCTTTTTATATTACCATTCTTTCTCCTGCCATTGCTTAAGCAATGGCACATACTGAGTATTTGAATCCTTATCAAATATGATTCTTCAGTCCCTCAAAAACTTTTATCCTGTTCATGAACATATACTGATGCCAAGAAAAAAGACCACATCCTTTTGAGGAGTCACACTGTGACACAGTGATTCTTCTCTGTGTTGGGATGTGTGTGATCTTTCTAGGGCTTCTGAGGGCTCTTATGCACAGAAAATTCTTGGAATGAAAGACAAATTTTGCTGTATTGTATTTCTGTCTCTTTTTTTTTTTTTTTTTTTATGGAAAAAAGATCCCTTTTATATTTAAGTCTAAGTATCCTTGAAAACACTGTGCAGTTCAAAGTGTCTTGTAATGTCAACTTCCAGGCGTTTGGGAAGAAATGGCAGAAACTTGGGAAGTTCATTTATTAGTCTCATTAGGTAAAGTCTGTTAAGAGTTACGTCCTGCTTAAACCTCTGTGTCATATTAATAGACTACAGAGAAACACAGAAAGAAGTTAAGAGCTCTGCTTCATAACTCCTGGAGGAATTTCTTTACAAAGTTAATTAGCTAAATGACAGTAAAGATACTATAAACAAAGCAAAAAAGAAAAAATCCAAAAACTGACTGATACTAACTAACTTCACCTTAGAAGAACTTCAGGCTTATTTTTCTACCTGTGAATACTGGTCTTTTGTTTGATAATTCAGTCAACCATCTTGCAAGTGAACCATGAATTATGTTTTTTGAAATATATGATTTCCTTTTAAAAGTCTTTCTTGCAAACATATTGTTATAAAGCTGACTAATTTGTTTGTATAATTAGTAAGTGTTGGTACATATCTACATGTACTAAAACTCCTTTTGCAAACAAAGCATATACCTGCACAACTATACCATCATACAGTAGTCTGGTAGGGATAGTTTGCTGCATTAAGGAGTAAGAGAATAAAAGGGAATCATCTTTATTGGTGGATAGAGAATAGAAATCCTCTTCAAGGGAAATAATTTTCAAAGCCTACAGTCATAAAGATGCCAACCACACTGTGTCTGGCACCAGAGTGATCTGGAAAGCTAAGCACAGTACTCAAATTTAATCACTATATTACTCTACAAAGTTTTGCTTCATATGTTTGTCATTAGTGACTGTATTTAGTCTGAAAGACATTTTCTTGTACTTGGCAATATTTAGAAGGTATTGCACCATTTGGATGTGTTTGGAGACCTGTCTCATTTAAACACTGAGAAGATGACAGTTTTGGCAGTCAAAATAAATGTAAGAAGCTGCTGGGGATTTTTATTTTTCTTGGGCTGGGTGTTTTTTGGGGGAATGTTCCCCATTCCCCCAATTCCCCACCCCCGTTATGGCCTTAGGAGCCAGCTGGTTGAGTCACAGCTGTTCCAAAGCCTGACTGCAGATCCTGCAGCAGAGCTACAGCATCTCTGGTCAGCTTCCTCCAAAAGGGTTGAACTTGATGGTCCTTCCCCAACAGCAAAAACTACCTCCCCTCCACACTGAAGATCTGTTGTGGTTATTTGTATATTCTGTGGGAGTCCGGCATGTTCTCCTTAGTTTTAGTCACTACATATCATTCTTTCTTTCAGTCTTAAATGTCATTGTTGTTTAATAATAGTGTTAGTTATTTTTGTAACAGTATTTCATTAATATACACTTGAAATTAAAAAGGTATCTTTTTATCTTACCTGCTGTTAACTCTTTGTACATTTGTTTGATGATTATTTTGTATGCAGGCTTTCTGTGCTTCTTTGCCTTTGTTAGAATTACTTCTGTCAAAATTATGAAGCTGAAGTTGTATGAAATTTTGCAGGATGTATTATTTTAGCAGAAACATCTCTTAGTGCTCTTCAAATTCCTTGCATGCATTTTTTGGCTTCCGTCATGGGTGTGTATTTACACATTATTTTGCAATTTGAGTGACACAAAATCTCAAATCTCTGATGCACTTCTTTGAAAATATTCCTAAACTTTGGCTTCATAACTACATCAGAGTATTTAAAAGTTGCACAGAGTTTTAAGTGATCAGAAATTCTTGGTTTAAATCTTAGAGTATAGCTAAATGAGTGTATTAAAAATTATAAGGAAGTTTTCCCCATAATGTATGACTTTCTACCACTGGTAGTTCAGAATCTGATTTTATCAATATATGAGATCAAAATAGATTTCCAAAACACAGGCTCTTCCACTCAATAGGATTTTGTGTGTTTCGTTTCTATTTTTCACCAGAGAATTTATTTGGAAGGATTTTTCTAGGGTGACCAGTTAAAGATGATTAATGGAAATTTAGAACTACAGACTAGAATATTTGGGGGTTATGAGGTCAGTTGTGAAGTCTGGTGATCTGTTTTGTTATCACATCACCGAAAATTTTACTGTATTTATCAATTTACATTTTAAAAAGCTGGAGATACCACTATCATAAGAATCATGTCAGCACTTCCTTTCAAATCCCAGATTACCTGACAGAGAATGTATTGCATATTCTCCTGTCTCTGCAGGTTATGTGTCTATAATACTTTTCTGGAAAATGATGTTATATTTTGCTTTCCTCGATTTTTGCAGCTTGTAGATAAGACAGCATTATAACTGACGTTCATCTAATAGCTTCAGCTGTGTGGTTCAAAGAAAAAGAGTCTGTCAGTCTTGAGATTGAGGGACTAGAAGAAAACAGTTGATATATCTAATGGTTGTAACTGAAAATTTTGGGTGACTTGGTTAAATGGGGAAAATGGAGCGGAAGTGGAGAGTGCAAAAAGTGTCTAAGAAATATTGACTAGCAATGTAATTGTTTCATGTTATGTTTGGGTCTGGCATTAGATGGCAGTGAACCAGAATTTCATTAAGTTTATCCCCTCTTGTACTCAATCTGCTCTGCAGCTTTTGGCTGCTACATGGGCTTAAACTTTGATATCTGCAACCATGACTGAATAAAATAGGCCTGTTTTGAGCCAGCTGTTCTGTTTCCATAGTCAAAGTGCATAGAAATGTGTTCTATTGGATTGGGCCCAAATTGGTCATAGTTTGTAGGTAATATGATACTTAACGCCTATAGGCTAGGGATTAAACATAAATTATGCTGGAATCTTATTTACTCTGACAACTATTGTGTGAGTCAATGATAACATTACTATTATTTATTATTAGAAACAATAGAGACTTTGACAAATACAAAAGATGGTTGATGACTGTGGCATGCTAAAGGAAAAAACAGTTTCTCAAAGTTTTCACAGAATTTATGGCAAGTCTGTTAAATTATTACCAGCTGAAATAACACACATTATTTTTTGTTGTTCTGCTGTTTGAGAAGTACAGGAAATGTAGGTGACACAAGAGAACCTTTCAAGAGGTTTTGATCAATCCCCCAAGTGTCCAAAAATATTTTACCCCCTTCAAGCTTAATGCTTTTGTTGGGAAGGAAGGAGAAGAGGATGTTTATTAGGTGTTTTATGAAAAGGGATCTAAGGCTTATTAAATGTTGATTCATGTTTTTCATTTCGCATTACGTGTTTTATGTATATATATAATTCACCAAGATTACTTTCTAGTTTTTATTTATTTATATCTTAAATTAGTTTGTGTATGTTCTATGAAGAAAAGTATATTTTTTCTGTCTATTGCTTTATATTACTTACATCTAAATTCCATAACTGAGTAAACAGGATTATCTCTGACAAAAAGGTATTGTAGTCTTCTCAGTGCACTGTGCACTGTTTCAGAAAGTTGCTTATTTATTAGATGTTGTTTGTGTTGCATTATGATTAGTTAAAAAACAATTAATTAGAACTTGTAATTATTACTTTCAAACTAATGGCAAAGCTGGTTTTGCCTTTTAGTGACTATATTTCAAATCAAAATTGTGGGCCTGCCTATGATTGTAAATTAATGTAGTTCAGATTTCAGGGAAAACATCCTGATTTACATAAGGCTGTCCCAGATTTGAGAGAGATCTCTTACCTTTTTTTACATGGAATGTCATAATATATTTTGAACTATAATTTCTCTGAATTGTACTTTCATGTAAAATTTTATAGGAGATACATGTGTACTTCTCATTGCACAAAAGAGGAGATGAAACATCCTGCTTTGAGGAATGAAAAGGAATATTTTGCCTTGTGGAAAACTGGTGATGTTAAAGGTAAGATATTGAAAAACATGTCACTGGATAGTAAGTGTTTTACTAATGTAGTTAATTTTATGAAGATGTTTTCCTATTTCTAAATTGTAATTTTTTTTGTTTTCTTGAAAATAGGTACAAATCTAAAAGTCCTGCTCTGAAACTGTTACTGTTGGATGAAGTCTCTTACGTGTTTGTGATCCTGATGAAGGCTGTTACACGTGTTTCTCAAATGCAGTGGGCCAAGTGGTGTTCTGCTTCACTCTTTGCTCATGATGGGATAAGAACGTACTGGAAGTTCCTGCACAAGACAATGAAATATTGCTATGCTGGTGGAATAACTTTTGAGACTCTCCTGGGCCAATTTATGGGATAAACTCAGAAGCGGGGCTTCTGACAAGGTTTTTGTGCTGGATTCAGTCAGGAAAGAATTAACTCTCTTTACCGTGGCTGCTAGGAAGCTGTGTTCCTGGATGCTGAGGGAAGTACTGATAAGTTCTTAGCTGGCACTAGGGAATGCCTGCACCAGATTCCAGGTCTTCCTCTGCATCTGATCCTGCAGCTGCATTCCCAGCTCTCGCTGTCTCGCTGCAGACAGTGCTGGGACACACAGTTCAGACACCTGACCTAAACTGACCAAGGGAGTATTTCATCCCATAGTACGTCATGCTCGGGGCAGAGAGGGGGAGGGGTTCTGTTAGCCATTACTCTCCCTCCCTGACTCTCTTGCTCGTTCACTCCCGTACGCTTGCTAATACTCGCCCTGATTCCTGCATTAGCTGCTTTGCTGACTCCTGTGCTGGCTCGTTCATGAGGGAATTGGTGGGTTTGTTTAGTTTTCCTGGTCTTGCTATTGCTGATAGGGTTTTCTTGGAATCTGCTGCAGCAGCGCTCAGGCTCCGGCCTTCGGGCCGTGGCTCTCAGCCTGCGATCGCCCTCGGGCTGCGGCTCCTTGGCTCTCTGGGTCTGATTCTCACTACTCAACGCCTGTTGTGCATTGGTCAGTGCATGGTGAAAAATTGTATGATATTGCATTATATGTTTTATTTCCTATTATTTAAATTATTTATTATTAGTAGTATTTATATATATGAATTTAGATTTAATCTGTACATATTTCTTATCTCAATTCGACGAGCTTCCTTTTTTCTTTTCCCTCCAACTCATCCCCTCCCCTGGAGGAGGGGAGGGGGATTTGTGAGAGCAGCTTCATGGTATTTTGCTAGCCGGAGTTAAACCACAACAGCTTCTATTAGTCCACTGAGCCCTGCTTTGCAGCACCTTGGCAAATGCTGGGGTCTCTGAGTCTGCTTTACATTTGGCTGAAGTTAAAAGAGCACAAAGTGATGCTTAGGTTTTAATTTTCTGATCTATAGAATTCAGTGAAATATGTAGTTTAGCTGTACCTGAGGAATATACCCACTATGTACATGCCCCATTAATATTAATAAAGTAAATGGGTTGTCAGTGTTCTCTTTTCACATCTGTTTCCCAGCAAGTAAAACCATTCCTTAAGCATGGGGTCTAAACATACAAATAGATTTTTAAAATGAAATCATTACAGAACCAGAAATCTAGTCTTTCAGTTAATCACTAGCTATATTTGAAAAGAGAGAAACTATTGTGTTCCCACCTTGCCTCACCTCAGATGAGCGCCAAGAATAATGCACAACAGGAAATGAAATATGCGTAAATCACTGAAAATGAGAAGTTGACCAAAGCTGTATTTCAAGGCATTCACAGTGCAGGAAAGGTCTCAATAAGAGGTGTGGGGAAAAAAAATGTTCAACTGCTTAGAAATGGAAAAGGCTTGTTTTATATTCAAAAGGTGAATTGTGTACTAAGAGAAAAGGGGTTTGGTGATTTTAGGGTTTGGTGGTTTTAGGTTTTGGTTGGGTTTTGGTTGGTTCGTTGTTTTTTAAAGTTAGGCAGCCTTGTGTATTCATGATTTCAAGAATTTTAGCAGAGACACAATAATTCTTCTTGTTAAATTCTTAATTCCTTCAGATTGAAAGACAAATTTTTCTTTTCCTATCCCAAACTGTAGATAAATACAGGCTGTATTTCAATGTGTGTGTTTCGGTAGTGGATCAACAGATTTTTAAGAATGGTTTAGACGTCTTGTATTTTTAATATTTATACTTTAATATTTTCTGAATCTTAGTATAGAGACTAATTAATTTTTTCCTCACATCTGGGAGTTCTTGGATCCGTTTGCATGTTGCCCTTCCGTGGATGACGTGATTGTAGGCCTCTTGTAGGAAAATAAATGCTTTTCATGCTCTTCGATGATGTATGCTCTGTCCCTGACAAGTTCACTGTTCCTTCTTGTGCTAGGAATGAGAAGACACTTTGAGATAAACACATACAATTGATCATAGAGCGATGAATTAAAAGATTTCAGTCAATAGACTTGAAAATGAACATCACCTCTCTCCTCCTTTTTATGTATGGTGTTTTAAAGCATACATCTGGTCTTGAATACTTGCTAGTAGACATGCTTTAGTATGCTGGAATTTCTGCTAGAGCTGTCCCTAGAAGTATATTTTTCATGACTGCAAAAAGTGCAAATTTTGTGGGGTCTGACCTTTAGTTCTGCATCTTTTTTCATGAAATTACCAAGTAACTAACACGTGAGTAACTAAGAGTCTCTTACTGCTTTCAGCATTCTCATGTGGATCTGATATAGATATCCAGTTAAAGCTGATTGTGCTGTTGTAGGATGTATTTTACACTTTGTAGGCTGATACACTCTAGTGGAACAGTCTGAAAAGCAGTCATTATGTGGTTGGTCAAGTTTCTCTAACCAAAGACACCCTGTCTTGTCGCTCGTTGTTTAAGTAATCCTCCTGAAATCATTTTGCACACGCATAGCTACTGAACACAAAAGAAAGGTACCATTCAGTGAGTGGAAAAGTCACCTTGTGTTTAAATAATGAAATACAAAAGTGCAAATAAAATTATGCATATGCAATGAATGGAAATTTCTCTAGTTCTGTGGTGACAATAAACCATATTCTCTTGGGTTAGATTTGTCAGGCTAGGGTCAGATCTCTCCCTTGCTGTGGTCATGAATTACTTCATGCAATAAATTGCTTTAAATGTTTCATCTGACTGGAGGAAAACTCCTTTGGTGAAGAATTGTTTAGTTATGGAATTCATGCATATACTAGGTAGAGGGCAAAAAAAGGCAGTGGTTCTTTGTGAATGAACAGGTTTATCATGGGTTTTCCCAAGGAAAGATACTTATTTGCATTTAGCTGTTTTCCTGTGAGCTGAATACAGAAACTTTGCAGATCTGCCAGGTAGTTTTTATTTCAAGTGGTCAAACATGAAAGAGGCAGTGGTCTGTCTGTATAAAACCTTCATGCAAATGTTAGCTCCAGGAGTGACTGTCGCAGCAGTTAGGGTTGGGGTGAAATAAAGCAGGGCTACTAGGAGTTTTTTTTCCCTTCCATTGTGCAGCTGGTGATGTGTGTCTATAAATCAAGTAATGTATTTCTTCCACATTTGGCATTTCTGTGTGGACCATTGCTGTAATAGGAACAAACTTAATATTTTTAATTTTTTTTTTTATATTAAGACTAAGAACATTTCTCTCTCAGGAGTTGGATGGTGAGAAATCTGTTGAATATTATTAAGGAACCACTTTTCATGAAGATATATGTAGAAGTTAGTCTTTGAAATGGCAGGCCCAAGTGTTATTAATGTATTAAACTGGAATCAAAGGCTTTTATTGTTACTACTGGAAGTTTATTTTTTTGACCTAATCTGAAAAAAAGATATAAAAGAGAGTTTGAAGTATATAGTTTAGGAAATGCATATTCATAGAATCATAGAATAGTTTGGGTTGGAAGGGACCTCAAATATCACCTATTTCCAACCCCCCTGCCGTGGGCAGGGACACTTTCCACTAGAACAAGTTGCTCAAAGCTTCATCCAGCCTGGCCTTGAACACTTCCAGGGATGGGGCATCCACAGCTTCTCTGGGCAACCTGTTCCCACCTCACCACCCTCCCCCTGAAGAACTTATTCCTGATATCTACCCCCCCAACCTCCAATTTAAACCCGTTACCCCTTGTCCTGTCACTACAGGCCCTTGCAAAAAGTCCCTCCATCTTCCTTGTAGGTCCCTTTCAGGTACTAAAAGGTGCTATAAGGTCTCCCCTTAAGCCTTCTCTTCTCCAGGCTGAACAAGCCCAACTCTCTCAGCCTGTCCCCATGGCAGAGGTGCTCCAGCCCTCGGACCATCTCCGTGGTCTCCTCTGGACTCGTTCCAACTGGTCTACATCCTTCTTATGCTGAGGGCTTCACCGCTGGATGCAGCACTCCAGGTGGGGTCTCACCAGAGCAGAGTACAGGGACAGAATCACCTCCCTCGACCTGCTGGCCACGCTGCTCTGGATCCAGCCCAGGATACGGTTGGCTTTCTGGGCTGCCAGCACACACGGCCAGCTCATGTTCAGTTTTTCATCCATCAGTACCCCCAAGTCCTTCTCCTCCGGGCTGCTCTCAATCCATTCTCCACCCAGCCTTTTTTAATTTTTTCCTTGTTTGCACACAGGTATTATAAACTTTATGGACTTGGATAATATTTGTGTAACTACAATTTTGTGTGTTAGAAATTGACTTGGTAAATTTAGGTCTAAAGCTTTTGCCTGCACGTTTAGAAAGCAGAGTTGAGTACCTGAAGTCTGGCAGGGCAGTTGACCTGGGTTTGTCTAATTTATTTCATGACAATTTGCCTGCCTAGTGAACACACATTTTGTTTCCATGTCTTCAAACTTACTCAATCCAATACCCTTTTAAGACAGATTTTGAAAATGTAAAAGATGTCTAGCCTGTTGCATCTGTGACTCCTCTGAGCTTCTGATCCTGCTGTGGAGGCAAGAGAAGGGAAGAGCAGAGGATGGAAATTTTGGTGGTGGGATGGGGACAAAGAACAGAGAATCCTTTAAAGCTGAGTTCAGGTGATGATGGTTCTAATATCTCACCTTGTTTTTAATCTCAGTAGCCTTACTGTGTTGATATGAAAAATTATATCAATGTAGTGTTAGACAGTAAAAGTTGAGGATTGTGAAGGGTAGCAAAAGTAGCATTGTTATCCCATGAGCTGAATGATGCTAAGAGTAAAATATTTCACTCCTTGAGGCTTGCAGATACACAAGTAAATCTCAAGAGACATGTTAATATGCAACAGTAATTTGTAATATAACTCAATGAAGCATTGAGAAATTCATTTGATAAAGGCCTTATAAGATTTTTTTTTTTAATTTTGAATGCTTAAAGTGTTGTATGCACCAAAACTGATGTGTCAAGATAAATGCATATAAATTATTTCCCTTTTCTCATGCTGTTTATTATCAGTGACTAGAAGAACAGAATACTGTGAGATTTTCCTGGATCCTACAGTTTTACTTTGTTTTTATGGAGACATCTGTCACACAAAAGTTTTATCCTCTTAAGCATCTTACAAGGTACTGCTTTTTCCATGATGAGTGCTTAATCTTTGATCATGACATATTTTAACTAAGATGTGTCAGTTAGGCACTGTGTTTTCTTCAAAACTGAAGAATTGTTGGAGATGTTTACTACTAAAGAGAACTTTAAGGTAAAGGCATATAATTTTTTTCATGAAGAACATTATGACACCAGTGGAAGCAATTTCAAAAGTAGAAAGGAGGGGAGGTGTGAAACCTCAATAAGTGGAAAATATGCAGACCTCTCTGTGTTCCATACTGTATTGATTTTTTTCTCAAAAAAAATTGCACCTGCCTCATGTATAGAAGCTTCATAAAAAAGAGGTTTTGTTGCACTGCTCTGAAAAAAATATGTGACAAAATTCTGAGCTCAAACTCTATGTAACATACCTCCACACATGCCAATGAAACCTCAGTAATACACACCAGGAGGCAACTTTATATTTCTGGTTATATAAGTCCCATTTAGTTTGGTTTACCTTTAGGAATCATAATCATTGGCTGCTTCTTTGTCTTTCTTCTGAATTACATAATAAGTAAAAGCAAAAAGAACCAAACCAACCAACCAAACAAAAAACCTTGGATAAACAATATAGATAAAAGAAGATATTAGCAGGAAATTTCAGCACTTCCACTAATAAATTCAGCCAGAAACACTTGAACTTGGTCCCTTATTTTCAGTGCTATGTAAATATGTAACACTGTATATGTATGACAAGATGAAAAATGAGAATGAAATGGAAAAGGAAGTCACTCTCAATCATCAACTCATAGCTGTTGGTGAGCATATACGAATTCCCCAAGATATTTTTACAATAGCATGGGAATAATGAAGCCTGGACTTCTTCCATCTTGCCTTTAACAGACATAAATATTTTATTTATAAAACAGGTTGTTTTATCTTTTTTAAATGGAAAAAAGTGGGGATAATCAGGAGATTATGCATGATTTCTCCCATAATGGGAGACTTAAAGCCATGCAGCACACATCTTGTATGTTCTCCGCTATGCATCAGATTATATTCTGTGTCACCTAGGTCACTTCTTCAACTGTACATGTAGCATATTGTCAGGAAGCACAGGATAACTCATAACATTGTTTAATTTCCCAGTTCAGTCTCCTCCTAAAATGCTCACTACTTTTTCTTAATAATGGATACAGTTTGTACTTAGACTGTCTTTAAATAGATTTACAATAAATAGATTTAGTATAGAGTTTTGGTCTTGTGTTTTCTGCATTTCAGAGAGTAAAAAGAGGAAACAGAGGGGGAATTACAATAGGAGCAGCAATTCTGTGCCAAATCATGTGTCCCTGCAGTGTGTTGTGGCAACCTCCCTCCACCCTGGCCTTGAAACCATTTTCGTTTTCCCCGCCCCTGCCCCACCC
>NW_010230954.1:0-9574 GCF_000690775.1 Eurypyga helias
CCCCCCGCCTCTTTTCATACAGCAGTAACAGGACCAAGAGTAGTTTTGTGGTGTGAAAGTGTTCAGTGTCAATGAGGCTCGATCAGGCTTGAGCTGAGCAGGTGAAAAACACTCACATTAAGTGCATGAGAGATGTGTGGAAAGTACAGTAGGTCCCTAAAGAATAGAACCTGAATTTGAATACCTTCCTTTTAAATGCAAAAGTACTGGGTAACTGATTTAGGAAGGATAGTACTGAAGCTGGAGTTTCTTTTTAATTGTTTGCAATAGGTTTTTTATATGGTTTTGGTCATAAAATATTGGAAATATAATTTTGCACAGAATCGAATATTATGAAGAACCTTTCAAGGAAATTTTTAATAGAAACAAATTAATCAACAAAGGATTCAAAATTTGCAAATTGAAATGTCATAATTAGGTATGCTGCACAAACATGACATACTTAGGCACATCTTTGTGTATCAGCTTTCATTTCTGTGATTTTCTGCAATGTCTCGTAGGATTTGCAGTCTAGACTAGGAGGTTAGCTCCTAAAAGAGAATAATGAGATAGAAACTCGTGTTAAACCTACCATAACACTGCAGGAGTATTTGGGAGTATTGATGTCCAATTGACTTCCTTGAAATTAAATAATAAATTCAGTTTGCCTAATGATTATTCGCCTGAGGATCCTGCAGAGGGGAATATACAGCCTGTTCATGGCACAGATGCAAGTAAGATACTGCACAAAGAAAATACCTTGTTCTGGGTTATCTCACTGTTCTGTAATGTTAAAAGGATTTCAGCACTTCTGTTATAGCAGTAACAATAAAAATAAAACTGAAAATCCGAGTGCAGCTTGGCATGGAAATTGTAGAAAGTAATTTCTGCGTTTGATTAATTCACAAAATTTACTAGAAATATATTAAATATGTGTTCCTTTGAGGTAGCAGGTAAATTTGGTCAGTGTAGAAACCCAAACTACTGGTATTTTTTCACTAATTTATCTCAGTACAGATTCAAATATAAAGAGAGAGATGTGCTTATGAAACTTCTTTGTGAAACCACATGGCTATCATTGTGACAGTACTGACTCTTTGTAGCATCAGTCACTTGACGTTTTCCTGTAGTGCACTGCTCCCTCCTGTAAGCTCAGAACTTCCATAATGTATTTGAAAGCTGTTGGGGGTCAGCAGGGAGAAGGAAAAGAGAACGACAGGGAATTGGGTATATCTGCAGCCAGAACTGGTGGCCAAATTAATGTTAGCGAATGATGGCCCTTGGTGGAGGTCAGGAGGCTTTCATCATTGCTCTTCATGGTATGGATGCCACAGTATGGATAGTTAAATTTCAGTTTGAAATGGCAGTATTTCTCTTGCTGTTGTTTTAAATGGGAAAGTAATTGTGTAGTTATGGAAAATTACTTCCAGAGCTATTCTCAGGCTTCCAGCTCAGTAGATTACTTGAAAAACACACGTAAGCAGTGCCTTTAGAAGTATGTGTGAAGAGAACAGACCTAAGATCATAGACTGAGCTCAAGATCACAAAGAACGAACTTAAAAATTATCATAACATGGTGTTAAAACTTTTAAATGAAAAACTGAATTTAGACTTTTAGGTAGGATAAAGATGGATGCCTGCTGAGAATTTTTCAAATGTTTGTATGTGAATAATATTCAGATATCAGGCTCTGCTGAAAACCGAGTCAGGTAACAACACAAACCTTGTTACTTTAAAAATATAGCTCTTTGTGCATATCATTCTAAAATGACTAAAAATTAGTCCCATGAGCCCAGACTTCTCCCTGAACAAAGAGTTAAATTATATTGTTTTCAGATCTGAAGATCCATTCCTCTTTTCTTGATGCATATACACTCTTGTCAGCTACCTTATCCCTTTATTTTGGCATACACTGAACCCGGTGGACAGTGGTTTAAAGCCACATATTTGGCACCCAGAATCTCAAAGGATTTTGGCACAGGAGCCAGGGAGTAGATTTCATTTCTACATTTTAGTTAGCGCCAAAAGAATCACATTTCCCTTCAAAAGGCAATTCTCATTTGGGGAATTTGAGAGAGATCTTTCACTGCCCTGTGCTCAGTGCACCTAGACAGCCCCACAGCATGAGCTCTAAGAGCTCTGAAGCTTGTGTATTACTAACTCAATGTCATGGCCTTTACTCATGTGAGTAGCTCCCCTGAGTGCAGTAGCACAGTGATTTGTGCACAGCAGGAGTCAAGCTGCATGGGTAAAGAAGGCCAAAGTTTTGCCAAAGTGGAAAAGTGGCTAGGTCCCCACAGTACATGGATGTATTGTACGAGAATATGATATTTTTACAGAGCTCACAGAGTGGAAAGGGAAAAAGTGACATCTGAGGATTTCTGCCATCCCAGAGCCAACTTTATCACTACACTGATAGCTCTCCATGATGCTTCATTAGTTAGTGCAAATGGAATAACATGATGAAGCTGCTGTCTCTCTATTATTGTTAGCACAGCTCAGAAAAGGTTAAATGGGCAACTGTCATGCTATATGTCTCTGTCTCCCAGGAGAAAACTTAGGACACAGGAGCATGGAAAGTACTTAATCTCCCTTTCCCACCTTCTATTTCTCTTAATTCACAGCCTTCACATCTGTTCCAAAACATGCATGAGATCTGTAGAGATATACTGTTCACTACTAATAATCCACTTTCTCAGGACAAACTCCAATATTTCATATCATTCTGTAAACTGTGTTAAAAATAATATGAAAGCAACTTTTGTTCCACTAGTCTTTTCATCCACTTATATTCATCTCTTCTCCCCTCGCGCCCTGAATTCCAACTTAAATCATGTTTTACACAGCAAAGTTCAAGTTTGCAGAGAAAGGAATTAGAGAAAATATGAAATAGCTTATTTCTGTGTATTTGAACAGAAATGTAGGCAGCCTAAGATATTTTTTTCAACAGTTTGTAGAAGATGAATACAAAATGAAAAAATGAAGCAGAACTGAAAGACACTAAGAGGTAGCATTAAGCGTATAGTAAAAGTGGTTATTTAAAGCTTGCTTAGTATTTCTTGTGCAGCAATAAATACAATACGTAACAGTAGCACACGTGCTCCTTTACGGTAGTAAATAGTAGTCATATTTACAAGGATTACTTCTTGCACTAGAGGTCAATAGAGGAAGACCCATGTGCTTGGTGCTATACAAAGGGGACACTATCTCCATTACCTAAGTAAAGAAATCTGATTCAAACTTTTTTCTTGTTTGTCCTGTAAAAACTTCTGATCTCATAGTAATTTTCAACCAATCTGAGAAAGATAAGACAGCAAGTTCTTGCAAATTTTCTGAAGTACTGAGAAAAAATAATAAAGAACTGGAGTGTTGCTTTGGAGCCACAGGTGCCAATGTGCATGTATGTACAAGTGTATATGAAAATGTACAGTCATAAACCCAAGGTAGTATTCTCTGACTCTCCAAAACTAAATAAAGAGCTCTGGAATATAAGGAACATACCAATATCTGCACAAATCACTATATTCAAAGATGAAATACCCCTATTTTCATGATATGGTGATTGTGTCATCTGTGATGCAGAAGATTTATCTTGAAAAAAAACAAAACCCAAAACATCCTAGGAGTAAATAATAACTACAAACTGTGGCACAAGAATGTAATAATGTAATTCTTCATCGTACACATGGATTGTAGGTAAAAAAAATCATCAGTGATTTTTGATCAATGCATAAAGTCATGTCAAGTATAAGAAGACCTTTAAACTTTTCAGTATTTCGTGATGACTAAATTTTGAACCATGAACCAATGCAGCCATGGCATTTACAATTTCTGAATGTTAGTCAAAGGCTAATGGGGACTGAAAGGGTTACCATAAAAATAAAAAGTTTCTACACTTCCCTAACTTTGACAGAATAGTCTGGAACAGGTAGAAGCACCCCACTTGGAAGAGATCTGTGCATAAGGAGCTTCGAACCGAATGATCAAGCCGTTCTCCCCCAGTATGTGGAGAGGTATTAATAAGTTGTGTATCCCTTCTTTTAATTTCCTTCACCCTTCTCATATGTCTTTCCTAGTTCCTCTCTCTCCTTCCATTCTGCCTTTTCTGTTTATTTTTTCATAGTACTTATTCATGCAGTGCCATTTCAGAAATGTCAGTTTTAGACCTTGCTACAGGTGACCTTAACTCTGATTCTGTCACTGAAGAGTACAGTGAAGCTTCAGTTATAGTCTCAGAGTATTGCTTATAGGTTGTGGTGTTTTGCTGAAGTGCTAAATTGTAAAGGTGGGTGTGTGTCTGCATCAAGAAGTCTTTTCAAAATGACTGAAAGTGATACAACACCCAAGCAAAAATTCCTGTGTGGGTTGTTTTACATGAACAGTTACCTACGGTACCCGTATGATTATCATATTATGTGGTTATTATTAGGACTTGAGAGAGATACAATAAGTCATCTCCAGAAACAAAGATCGTGTGGAGATGAAGAAGGCCCAGGTGTTCTTCTGGACTTGTGAACATCGAGGGGCTGCATTAGCCTCTGAGGGACAATGCCTGAAAGCCACTCAATCCACTGACTTTCAGAGGGGAGAAGCGGTATGATATGCAAAGAAAGGGAAAGGCTTGTTCAGCCTGGAGAAGAGAAGGCTCTGGGGAGACCTTATAACACCTTCTAGTGCCTGAAGGGGCTACAAGGAAGCTGGGGGGGACTTTTTACAAGGGCCTGTAGTGACAGGACAAGGGGTAATGGGTTTAAATTGAAAGTGGGGAGATTTAGATTAGGTATCAGGAAAAAGTTTTTCCTGGAGAGGATGATGAGGCACTGGAACAGGTTGCCCAGAGAAGCTGTGGATGCCCCATCCCTGGAAGTGTTCAAGGCCAGGCTGGATGAGGCTTGGAACAACCTGGTCTAGTGGAAGGTGTCCCTGCCCATGGCAGGGGGGTGGAACTGGATAGTATTTAAGCCCCCTTCCAACAAAAACATTCTGTGATTTTTTTAGTAGGAAATAATTAGCTTTCATTATAAATTGGTGTTCTCTAATGGTGAGATGAAGGGAAACAAAACCAGAGAGAGACAAATTTTCTAAGGCGAAATAACAGTACCATTAGCATTTGAATTACAACTTTTTCTTATTCTTTAAGGAGGTTGTAACAAATGAAATATTTTGCACATAACAATCTCAAATGACCCCCAGCCACACAATTTTTCAAGGGGAACAGACAACTCATACACTTCTGAGTGTCCTTTTTTTGATTTTCTTTTTCTTTTTTTTTTAAAAATTTCAGTCTAGATTTCAGTGGATTTTTGCATGAAACGTATTTTGTAACAACATTTTTTCTGCTTTAAACTGAGGTTGACTCTTTCAAGCTAAGGAAAATTTCTCATGTTAAACTAAGTACAGTTTGTGTCCAAATTTGACAAATAAGCACAATTTCATCCAGCTGCCTTAGTGAGTGGAAGGGATTACAAATGGCTCAAATGCAAAGGTTGCTTCAGTTTGGATCATTACATTCAGGGCAATGTCAATTCAGAATTGATTTCTTTCTAGTGTTGTTAATGAACTATGTAATATAATACTTTACTTGTTCTTAGAATATCAAGCGTAAAACAGAATTTTAAAAGATAACATTAACAGAGCAGTTACTGTCTTCTCTGAAAAGTAATCTAGCGAAGAGACTTTTTCTTTATAGTTCGTGTTTATTTATGTTAGTAAGTAGATTCAGATGGCTGTATATGCTCTACTGATATTCCTTTCCCATGTGAAACAAGAAAGAGCAGGTCATGGCATTGCCACTGTTTGCCTACACCTACATGGAAATTCCTTTGCTTTTTTGTTTGAATTAAAATATTATATTACAATCCACGGCAGAAAACTCTGTGCTCCTTCTTGAAATTTATTTTTCTTGCTGATATCTTTCTCTTACTTTCTGCTTTTCCCTTCGTAATGATGAAAAAAGCTATCATAACTTAAAGAAGAATCTATTAAAATTTTTCTCTTTATTTATCAGAATAACCTGGATTATTCTTCAGACAAATAATTTAATAAACTTCACAAAGACTGGCACAGCAAGTTGAAACGCTTCCAGTATAAGTTTAGAGAGCTCTAGGATATACAGATGATTCCATAACTTAAGGTACACAAGAAAAATAAAAGACGTTGTTTACTTTCACCTGGGTCTCTAGAAGCAAAGGGCTGGTGGTGGTGGTGGTGTGACTATCCAGCCATTTAATGCTGTTTTATTCATATAAAGACTAAAAAGAACCACAAACTTGAAAAACTCTGAGAAAGGAGACAGATGCCTGTTGATCATATTGAGGCAGATCAAAATGAATGTTTGGATCTGTAAATTTAATCTGTGTGTGTCACCTAAAAAGAAAATTATCTCACTCATGTCATGCAAAATGAAAAACAAAGTTTATCTTAAAAGCTAAGAACCCAATCTCAATCTCACTGCAGACAAAGGATACTATTTTTTCCATGCAATATTTATTTAGCACACATAAATGCAAAAGGGCTTGTCTTTCTTATAAGTGCTATGCAGCCAGCATCAGGTGTGAAAGAGTCAGAAATGAAATCAAAGAAAGATATGTTCAGATATTAAAAAATAAAGGCAATAATATCTCTTGTAAGTTGTATCATACACATTGTTGTAGTTCCTTAGAAATGCTTGGCTCCGCAGAGATTTGTGGATGGAAGGGTCTTCCTGCAGTAAATGCTCTGAAAGATGTGGATATTGAAGCCAGATTTAACAAGAAATTGGTGTTCTGTTAGGAGAGATGAAATGCCATTCCTGGCAAGGGAACAGCGTGGGAGAAAGTCAGGAAATACATTTGTGGGAGGACAACACAAAGGAAGCAGGAGGGCAAGCAGAGGTGACTTTTTATTTTTTTCCGTTGGTTTCCCTGGGAGAAGCATCTGGACTGAGCCCCACCACGTAACTCTGGTTTTGTGTGGGTGCCGGTGGGTTTGTGTGCTTCCTGCAGCAATAGCCCAGGCAGGGTGTGCAGCATCCTACTGCGCCAGGGCAGCGGCTGGGAAGCAGAGGGGACCAGCATATGTAGAATAATATGCAGCTGGTCAGGAAATCTGGCTATAAAAGTCCCTCCAGAAACTCTTCTCCTTTTTGGTGTGAACTCCCAGTGCCTCTGCTACTACTCAGGATGCAAAGACATCATCCTCCCATACTCCTGCCAATCCAATTGGCTCAATTTCTTTAACGGCGTGCTTGTTAACAACACCCCTATCTCCTATATCTGGTTTTTATTCATTAGGTGCTCCAGCTTACTAACGAAGTAAAATAAACATTATCATGATTTATACTGCAGCATTTAAAAAAGCATATGATAATCCCTATATGAAGCAGGACATAAATCTCATGAAAATAAGTATATTGACGATTGAAGTAGTTTAGTAGAAATGGATAAATTCTACTTTCTATATCATCAACCATCTCCACACAGTGCCTCAGCTTCTGAAATAGGTTATATAGTGTTTACTTTAGTAATTTTCCTATGAAATTATATTCTTATTGATGAGTTGAGGAGAGGCTTAGTCTCTTTTTATCTTGTCTTGCAAAGCCATCCATAGTTGAAGATACTTCTAAAATATGTCACAGGTAGCATATGCTTCAAAAAGTGGGTTGTTCTAAAACTAATTACATCTACAGGTTTCAAAATCACATTTTTTTCTTGAGTCAATAACCCTGAGATGTATCACCAGTGGCCTGGTATGAGCGATGCCATCAATATTTATGAATGCGCTTCCCCAGTGTTGTCCGGAGGTGTTATGGGTTGTGGAATCTCATGACATGTCTGGAGAGCACAGAGGAACACCGTCTCATCAGTGCACGGGGAAAAAACTGGGAGATGACACAAACATATAACGTAAAGCATAAATTTCAAAGTGAAGGTAGATAGGAAACGGTAGAAATAGGTACAAACAATGAGGGCTGGAATGTGATACCGAAGGGTTGGGATGGAGAAATTCAGTTCAAGAGGAGAAGAGACAGAACCACGCTTGTTGCTAGATATGTACAGGGATAGTGGCTGGAGGGGAAGGAATTGCTAGCCCTTGAATCCCAGAATCTTTGTGAAACCAAAATTCAGATCAACTCCTGTATAAGGTGTAGATGTCTGTGGATGACAGGGGGGAGAGCTGTGGACCCTGGTAAGGTCAGTTTTTTCACTAAGGCCCCAACTGACATTGCTCCTGACATGTTTCAATTGACCCGTATACTGAGGAATGAAGAGAAAAAAGTATACTGATACTTTCCATCCTGTTTGAGAACACTGGCACAGTGTTCTCAAGTACACATTTAAAGCAAACTAGTTTTAATTTGCACTTTTGACAAGCCTTTGCTATTAATTACAACCTGATTCTTCAAATATCCAAGCATATATCTGTTAACTGTCTTGGCATGAATATATCTGGTTGCAGCAGTGAGTTGTGAGACCAAGTGAAAATGAAGAAAACAAGAAAAAAAAGAAAGAAAATCCAGAGCAAGTTCCATGGGAATATAAAAGGTTTCTGGGCTACTTATGTGCAAATGAAAGCATTTAATTGTAAGGTGTCCTCAGTGATAAATGGTAACAAAAATATGCTTGAATAAATTCCCCATTATAAAATGAGAAATTATGTCATGACTTTGCCCTTTTCATTGCTCCTTGAGAAAGGTGAACCTCTCTAAAAAATTTATACCAGCAGAGCTTCAGGTCTTTTGCACTGCTAATGAACTGAGTAACTGAGAAAACAGCACATCTGCAATTAATATAAAATGCAAAATCTTGGCTTCCTGGCAAAAAGAGAACAATGAGTGAAACTTTCTAAATTATTAATGTAATACTGAAATAAACTTCCTAAAAAAAGAAAATCTATTTTTTAAGTAATTCAGTCCTGCAAAGAAGCAATCATCACTGCTAAAAAGTATACAAAAACTTTTTTCTCAGTGAACAGAAGACATGAAGCACGCACTTAAAGAACACCTTAGCATACCTCTGTGAGTACATTCAGAGGATGTTCTTCCTTGGTCCAGAAAAAACAAACAGAAATACCTACTCCCAGCTCAAAAGTGCAACCTACGGCAAACTCTAAGATCTGTTAACTCAAAGTATGAAAAGGAACTACAAGCCATGAGGTAATGCTGAGAGAAGGCAAGGCAGCACGTTGTCAGTGTCTTAACCCCGAACAACAGCAGAAACTTTGCGAGAGGAAAAGGACCATGTTCTTCTGCTAAAGATATGCTTGCAACGGTGATGGTCTCTGGGTACAAGAGCAGTTAGGTAAAGTAGAATGTTTTATTAGATGAGGTAACACAGATGAATAAGTTCTATGTTTACAGTTCTTCTCACACAGTTGTGAAGATAGACAATCCTGGGAAAAGAATGGTGCCTTGAGTGGGAGGAAATAAAAGAGAAAAAAAGCACAGGAATCTCTCACAGTCTGTCCAAGGACAAGTCCTTACCATTCCCATGCCACGCAAATTACCTGGGAATGTAAGATGTATCTTTAGGAATCCAAAAGCCGTCAAAAGGGACTTCAGGGCACTGGGGTGAATGGTCGCAGGACTAGGAACATAGGTGGTGTTCTCCTCCATCCC
>NW_010230955.1:0-16494 GCF_000690775.1 Eurypyga helias
AACGCCCCACGCCCGTTCCAGGAGCCCGGGGAGCGGCGTCCATACGTGCAATGCGCGGTGGTTAACACCGGCATCTCTGGAAAACCCTGTTTTCCTGTCTGAGCCCACCCCTTGGGTAAACCAGGAAACACTGAGCCTGCCAAGCAGAAAAGCTCCGCTGCACCGTTCACCCACGACTGCTCCGGAACGTGCCACGCGGCGCGGCAGCCCGGAGAGGGGAAAGCTTGAAAATCCCGAATTCATGAGCGGGTGCAGACCAGAACCCGCACGTCCGGCGTCGGAGCGCGGCTCCCGCTGCCCCTCGCCTGCGCGGCAATCCCAGGCAGGGTTCACAGGGCGCCAGCCGGTCAGCACCGACTCTGCGAGTGCCCAGGAGGAAGGTTTCCAGGCGGGGAGCCAGGAAAAGCGGCAGCACCATCCCGCAGCCATTTGTGGCAGCGTCGTCATCCCCTGGTTCCGCGGCACAAGATGGCTACACCCCCGAGTTCCCGGAGAAGCTCTCGCTTGAGCTGCAAAGGCCAGAGCCTCCACGGCAGAGAGGGCGAAAGGACGAGGGCTCCTGCCCCGTGAGCAGCGGAAAAGGGCAAAAAGGCTGATTTCCTTCCTTCCTTTTTCGGTTTTAGAGGCGCTGCCTGCCCTTCTTGCCCACGGATCTGCCTTCTCCAAGTGCTCACAACCTGTTCAAGCAAGCAACGTTTAAGCAAGGCAGAATATTCCTTGTGAACGTCGTGGGACTTCACTTTCTTCTCCTGACCGACCCGGGACCAACCGCCCCAGGAGACGGCAGCAGCCAGACCCGGCCGGAGGACAGACGGACACACTTCCCTGTGCTTCCAGCTGGAGAGGACCCCAGACAGCAAACCCCGTGGTCCTGTGATCCCAGCACTGACCAGAGGATCCCAAGTGGAACAAGGGGCGCTCTCGGATACGGATCAGGGAAAGCTCTCGACCACTCCCACACCTGGGTGCGGAGGAAGCAACGCGCACCCCGGGGAGCGAATCCTTCTTGTGTCCTGGCTGCCTGCACCCAGGGGAGCTCGAGAGTTGCGGGGCTACGGAAGCATCAGCCCGTACGCCAGCCCCGCAGGAAGCGGCTGCGATTCCGGAGCAGCCCGGGGGCAGGGGCAAAGCTGCCCCGCCGGGGGCAAGGCCGCACGGAGACCACGCTGAGGGAACTGCGGGCAGTAGCTGCCCCACACGGAGGGCAGAGACGTCAGCCCCAGGCAGCAGAGCGAGGGCTGGGACAAAAGTCCGACCGAGAGCCATGAGCCGGCTCATCTCCCTCGCGCAGCCTGCCCGCTGCTCACGGAGCTTTAGTCGAGCGCATTTTTCAGCTGAGATCAGTTACTCTCCACAGTTTCTAAGCAACGTTTATGCACACCATCAGGCGGGAGTGGTGTATCGCTAGAAAACTCCCTAAAGACTCCGTGCTGTCAGAGCACTCCTGCTGCAGGGCAGTTACACATTTACAGAGAGTTAACAGCCTACAGTTTACAGCAGTTACACAGAGATCTGTGGTCTCTGCACTTCTGAACATTCACAGAGTCACAGAATGGTTTGGGTTGGGAGGCACCTTAAAGATCATCCAGTTCCAACCACCCTGCCATGGGCAGGGACACCTTCCACTAGCCCAGGTTGCTCCAAGCCTCATCCAGCCTGGCCTTGGACACTTCCAGGGATGGGGCATCCACAGCTTCTCTGGGCAACCTGTCCCAGTGCTCCCACCCTCTGTGGGAAGAATTCCTTCCTGATGTCCCATCTCCATCTCCCTCTTTAAACCCGTCACCCCTTGTCCTGTCACTCCCTGCCCTTGGGAAAAGTCCCCCCCCAGCTTCCTTGTAGCCCCCCCAGGCACTGGAAGGGGCTCTGAGGTCTCCCCAGAGCTTCCCTTCTCCAGGCTGAACCTCCCAACTCTCCCAGCCTTTGCCCACGGCAGAGGGGCTCCAGCCTGATCCTGGCTCAGTATCACCCACCACCCCAATTTTATGGCCTTCTCTTTCCTGTGAAAGGGCCAACACGATTTCCTGGAAGATGGCAGCTCTGCACTCCAGGTGACACAATTTTCTGGCTTTGGAAAGTTCCAGTAACTCACCAGTGCAAGCGGAGAGCATGGAGAAACGCCGACAGTCCCTCCATGACCAGGAGAATGGCCACTGTCAGGGTGGCGAAAGCAGCAAATATGAAGAAGAGGCCAAAGCCTCCGCCCAGACTCCGCACGCTGAGGCCGACGTGGATCACCATGGTCCAGAGCACCTCCGAGAGCTCTGCCGGGGGACAGGAGAGGGGGAGGGCTCGTTTCCAAACATTCAGCCAGAACGGGAAGTTGTTACAGTTGACTTACAAGCAAAACTCCCCGTAGGGAGGTGGGAAACTTGGGAGGGACAGCAGCTCCGCGCGCGGGGTGCCGTCGCACGCGCAGGGCAGGGTCCTCGCTCAGCGGCAATTTGCTGCGTTCGGCGCTTTCGGCCCCGATCCCCGCTCCTAGGCCCGGGCAGCTCCTGGCAGAGCGCAAGCGAGCACCCCCAGCTAACGCACGCGCAGCCTTGCCCTTCGCCAGCGTCCCAGAGGGCAGCTCCGGGGAGGCTCCAGGCGCTCCTGCCTCCCACCCATGGCCCCGGCCCCGCATTCCGCAGGGGATACTCACGTGCGTGGGCTAAGCTGAGCGCCCAGAGGCGCAGGTAGGAGGCGGTGTTGGAGATGCAGCCCAGGCAGTACTCGATGGTGTGGATAGCCTGGTACACCACGGTATCGCCGAAGTCGAACTGCGGAGGGAACAGAGCGGTGAGCGCCGCGAGCCCAGCTGCGTGAGGCAAGCAAGCCACGGCCCGGTACAGGACGTGGCGTTTGAGGTCAGACTGGGCTGTCTCCTCCTGGTTTAGCGCGGCAGTTTTGCGTGAAAAACGAGTTCTCTCGCCTTGCTAGGTTGCGTGGAACGACAGCTGGCTGCTGCAGCGCGAGCAGCACTGTTGTCACACACGGCCAGTCGTGCCAAAACAAGGGGTTTCACACTCAGCCAACGGCTTTGCCAGGAAAAGAGAGTTCAGCAGCAACACGGGGCTCGTGATTCACTGGGAAATGGTATGTACCTCCACGAAACGGAGACGGCGCTCCCAGGCGCTACTGCGCGCGCACCTTCGCGACGGGATCGACCGGAACCTTTTGCAAGGTGCGAACTCGCCCTTTTCGCCGGCAAAAACAACACGCCAAGCAACCTTGGGAAGTCACATCCGCGCGCCGTTCCCCGGCACGGGCGCTGGGCCCTGGGGACTTTTTTGTTTGGTTGGAAATAATAAAAGAAGAACTTATAAGGAAGTCTGCAGTGTGGGACAGTTTGGCAGCTTGGGAAAGCATTCCCTGCGTTTTGGATGTAATCCATGCTTGGGAAACTGCTCATATTTAAGCGAAGCGAACACGAGGTCTCAAATACATCAAGTGACTAATGCTCCAAGCATGCACAGGGAGCTATTTATGTTCTTCTTCCTCCCCCGGCGTACCCAGGGCAGCAAATATGTCACGCAGTTCGGTCAGATTAGCTGTCAAAAGCCCAATTCCTTCTCCACCGAACGCGAACGGCACAGCCGTTGGACAAAGCCTGCCCCCGCGAGCCGTGCCCCGTCCCGACAGGCGACACGCGATGGGTGTTTGGCAGTGACGAGCTGCCGGCAGGCGGGACTGCGGCGTGGGACAATCCGCAGGATCGCTCGGCACAGCACGTGTAGGTCCGCAGGCTCAGGGAAGCAGCGACTTCCCAGCTACGCCCGTGCGCTCTTTCCGCGCCCCCCTCCATTCCAGATGGGCCTAGGCGTAGCAGATCTCTGAGCAAAACCACTCTCAGCCCGGTGGACAGCAGCACCATTGCTGCGGAGCTCTAATTTCATGGCATTTATAGACTTTTAACAAAACTGGTTACTCGATAGCGCTGAAACCTGTGGGATATTCCTAAAAACCATTCCTCGAACCCTCATCCTCGCTACAAGTGCTGAGGGACAGGCAGTTTCCCAGAACAGGGTGTTCCTTTTACAGAAAGACGCTGGGTGGTTGGGTTGTTGACCTGTGGGAAACTGGACTGGTTTTTCCCACACTTGCTGGCTGGCAACACCCAGTATCACCCTTAAAACTGCAGATGCTTTGGGAAAAAAAAAAATCCCTCGACAGAGTTTGCTGCCGTGCAGAACTACCAAAGAGACAGCCTAAGGGAAACCAGGTTTCTTCTGCAGAAGTTTAACAGCAAAACCTTTCCCCTTTCAGACTTCCAGCCCAAAACCAGCTTTCCAGGTAAACTAAGGAAGATCTGCAGACAGGGGGCGAGACAAACAAGCCGTGTAGATGAAGTAATTAAAAGTCTATTAATGAGCGGGGATGTATGAAGAATTAAAAATGGCCTGTAACATGGAAATAGCTGGATCTTTTGGGGAACGAGATGTGACACAAGACGTTTAGTTCAGCGCGTTTTACACCCATGGGAAATGGCCCAGATGCACCCGAACGCAAAGCCGGCTGTAATCTTACCACCTCGTCCTCCGTAGGCTTGAAAACACAAGTTGACATTTAGTGCAGCGTCTCGATCACAACATTAATCATCATCACATTCAATGATCCCCTCCTAATGGTGACACAGCGACACGCCTCAGGCCTCACCGAGGCGGGACACGGCTGAGGAGCTGTTCAGAGGCATCAGAACACTCCCAGACCACGCGAGGTCGACTCCTTTTGCTTCTCTACCGGCGGTAAGGTAAGCAATTAATACTACCCCCAACGGCCAAACTGAACACAGGAGGAGGATTTGGCTGCTGTGGACACACAGCCCTTGGATTTCCCTGGAGAAGCAGGGCACGGCCCCTCGGCCAGGGCCTAAGCGGCACGTGCCACCCAGGAGCACCGTGCAACTCCCCCTGCGTGGCCCGTACGCTGATGGTTGTTTTTAAGGGGGACAAAGAGAGCCACGTCTCCCTTTATATGCAAATCCTACTGCTTTTTCTGGAGTGCTGGGTATGCCCAAGAGACTGAAAATGCTGCTATTTGAACAGCTCGGAAATCAGTAAATGCCATCAGAACCCCGGCACGTTCTGCGGGCAAACGCGCTGCCCCGGGAGCGGGGCTGCTCGGTGCTCACCTCTTCACCCTCCTCGGAGTGGGTCGAGAGCTGGTCGTGCTGAATGATCTCAGCATCCTCCTCAGTCGGTCCGTTGCCCACCCGGATCCCACCGAAGTTGTGCGTGCCCTAACACAGGCAGAGACAGACAGAGCAGAGTGTTGTTGGTGTTTTACTGCCAGGACACGCTTCTCACGACTCCACGTGCAGCAGCAGCTCACAGAAGGAAACGAAATATTAAGTATTAAGGCCCAGGTTAAGCCACCTGGACAACTCTATTTCCCAGCTTGGATGGGAAGGAAAAAAAAAGGGCTGGGGAAAAAAGTCTGTCTGCGTGAGTGATCGGTACATGTCTACGGAGCAATTGCAACCCTAAGTACAAGGAAAAGCACGTCCCTCAAGGCCACTGGCTGGCACCGCCGCGTTGCTGGACGCACACCGACACAACGGGAGCAGTCACACCGTGACACCCAAAGCAGGATGGACTGACACACACACACGCCGGCTCCCCGCGAGCGTCAGGCGCACCACCACGCGTGGGAAATCAGACCTGCCCTCGCTTGGGAACTCCGCACGCAGCCCCTTTCACAGGCATCGGTTCTGACATTCCCACCAGTCGGGAGTTGCTCTCACTTGCCACCTGCACGGCCAACATCTGATTTCTGGCAGGCTTCCTCCTCCGCTGTCCTACCGCCGAGGGATGCACAGACGCCGGCATCCCCCGACAGGGCCCTCACGCAGAGCTTTCACCCTTCGCAAACACGTTCGGACAGCCAAGGCGTAACCTGCATGCCAGGCTCCCTCGACCTCTGCTCAGCAGGCAGCTCTGAGCAGGATTTCTGTGTCCCCATGGATGCTCCAAAGAGAGAAAACGCTCGTCACTGGTCCGAGGGACCCTAAATTCAGACCCGAGTCTGACCCATCCGGAGAGGCCAACCGGAATGCCACGAATGGGAAGAAAATCCTGCCCTGAGCTGTAGCACTGGGGTCATCTGCGACACGGAAGGGACTGGGCTAAGGCTCCACGAGCTCCGGGGTGACTGCGAACCCAGGAGGCGCAGGGTCCCGTCGCCATCCACCGCGCATCGCTCCGGCAGACCAGCGGAACAGCCGCTGGACGCTCTTTGAACTGATTTGGGCTTGGAAGCCTGCTTTTGGTTTAGGCTGGACTGTAAATAGGCTCAGAACGCCTGATGGGAATTACAGATTTCTGCCAGGTTGCTAAAACCCAACGAGGGGGATGGTCGTGCTCTGAAAACAGAAGCATAATTTAAGAATATATGCTTATCAGTAAGACAACGCCTTTTTAGGACTTTTAGCATGTCTGAAACATCACAAGCCCCCGAAGAGCAGCGTCAGCGTTCTGTTTGTTGTTTCCAGCCTGCGTGAACTTGCACTTTTGCAGCTTTTCCCCCGCCCCCACCTTGTATCCATTCCCTGTAACCGTCCCACCTAAACCGGGCCGCCACGACTCTCACCGTTCGCTTTACACCTGCAACCACAGCTCACCCCCCCTTCCCTCGCAGCGCCTCGCACTGAGCTGCGCTTACTACGCCGGGGGGACCACGCGCAAAGATCCCTTTGATCTCCGACGCTTCCGCGAGGCTGTTCAAGATGTCACGAGAGGAAACTCCGGCCAACGGCTAAAGCATGCCTCTGACACGTGGAACCCGCCACGAGGAACACGCCACTGGCAGCTAAAACCGAGTGCGATACTGGGGAGGAGGAAGGCTCTGGGAGCTGCTACAACCTTCACTCGCCCGGGAGGGTTGAGCAGCAAGGGGCCGTCTGTGGGCTTAGACACTAATTAGTAACAAACCCCGCGCCCGAGGGGCTCGATTGCGCACGACGGTTTCACGTCCAAGCGTCTCCGGGGGCACAAGGGTGAAAGCCAGGGACGCCGGAGGGAAGCCATCACGAACATGGTGTGTGGGAACACGGGATGCAAGCAGAAACGCTTCGCTGAGGATCCTGATCTACCTTAAACAGACACGCAAGAGAAGGAAAAAAGGGGAACTTAACCTGGGGGATGTGGTAGCAAGGAATTCCCGTGCTGCTCTGCAGGCTGTGATTTCAGCAGCACTCCCGCAGAGAAGCGTCTCTGCCCTCTGTGCCGACACAACTATTATCCGTCAGCCTGGTACTTCTTCCAGAATGTATCAATTGTGCTGAGCCTCGCTCTTTTCCAGGAGGCTTTTCACCCTAAAGGTGCAGTTGTCATTCCCTTACGAGATTCAGATACATTCCGTGCTCCCTTGGTAATTAGATAGAAAGCCAACTCCCATCTTTAAATCCATCAGGTGATTTTTAAATCCACTCACTGTCGCAGCCGCTGCTGCCTCTAGTGCCTGCGGGCTCGGGAGTGTGCTGACCTGGGCCTCCACGGGCTGCCCTTCCTGATGGCGAACGGAAGAAAAGAAAGGGAGGAGGAAGAAAACAAAAAGAGAAGGGGAGACGAATGGAGGGGACATGGGAGGATGAAAGATGGTCAGAGAAGGGAGAGGGAGTGTCTTTCACTGAACTGAGCTTTGACTCAGCATCCTAACAGCTGTCTGCCATACATGCAGGGAGAATTTTCAAGTATCCTCAGTGCACGTGTGCCAGGTTCCTGCATTTCACATAAAGATACTTTACAGTACAGCTGGAAACCTAGAGAGTACCCCAGCAGACCACCTCTCACAAAAAGACTATGTTTTTTCCCTTCTAATCGTTATTTTTCACCATCCAAATGGCGTTAAATGTGGCTGAGGAGTCTGCCGGCCGGTTCAGCTCACGCCTCTGCTCCTACGCTGTCAGCCTAGCCAAGGCACACGAGTGCACCCCGTGCTCCCAAACCCGCCGACAAAGCC
This sequence comes from Eurypyga helias, assembly GCF_000690775.1. Taxonomy (NCBI): domain Eukaryota; kingdom Metazoa; phylum Chordata; class Aves; order Eurypygiformes; family Eurypygidae; genus Eurypyga; species Eurypyga helias. Next base: position 7,942 of record NW_010230955.1, read on the forward strand.
CAAGCCAGACACGCTGCTTTCCTCGCTGCCGCTGCACAGGGATTTTAAAGGCGGATTTTAAAGGGTCCCGATCTGAGAAGCGGGCGGGCAGTGCTTTGTCTGCAGTAAAACCCACCTGCCTTTCTGCCCAGGACTATGCAAAAAACACCCCCGTTTTACAGGTCACAAGGCAGCGTGAGCCTGCGCATCCAAGAACGCAGCTTTTCAAACGTAATGAGTTTTCAGATTGAGAACGGAAGAGGGAGTCACCCACCAAGTGCTTTCTCCTCAAATACTGATGGCGAAGGACCAGGGGCTTAGCTACCAGCATCCAGGGCACGCACAGCAACGCCACCACCACGAGGAAACACTGGAGCCCTTGCTGTAAGAGAAACAGGTCTCAGATGATCCAGAGGCAGTTCCTGCCCAGACACACAACACCCAGCAAGAGGTCTCACGTAACACCCCACGACTGAACTCCCAGGGTACGTGCGCGCTTCGCTCTCTGTCCCTGAACAGCAAGATGTGCCGTACGCAACGCCTGCGTGCAGCTGCCCCATCCATCCCCCATGGAATGCTGGTACGGGTTTAGACTAAGGAGAAATCCCAAAGATTCTGCAGGGGCAGTGTGGCAGATATCCAACAGCGCCGAGATGAAACGGCGCTGGTGTCTTAGCCAAGCTCAGAGGCAGCACCGCGCAGCCCAATACTCCTAAACACCTTCCACTATTAGTCTGGATCCAAATTTCCTGGACCTACGGCTGACTTGGGTTCAGACTGACATAAACTGACATAAACTTGGGTTCAGACTGACATAAACTCCCAGTATCGGGACTACTCCTTCCTTTTCCAACATGACACAGTGTCAGGCTTTGGAAATGACGCCCCGTTTCCTCTACCGCGGTGACAAATAGTCTCCCGCTTGATTTCACAGTTCTCAGAAGGGCGACGAAAAACGCGAAGGCCAGGAACGATCTCCGCTCTCATCCCAGGAAGAGCACGCACCTGCCCTCGGTAAAGCATCTTATTACTGGTGTCGCTGTAGGAGAACAGAAACATGTTGATAAAGTGTATTAACAGGCTCGGGGCATCCTTTGACGTGTGAGCATCGTAGGCCGTCCACTTGTAGAAAATGAGAATAACGAGGTATCCAAACAGTGACGACATGAAAATCATTTCTGGGATAAATCCGAGGTATATGTTCAGCGGCTTCTTAAAATAGCTACGGGGGGAAAAGAGAGAGGTTGAAATTACATGTGGTTAGCATCGGTTTTAGTAAGAAGGTGAAGCGCATCGCTGGGACAGAACTAAGCGCCGCAGCAACAGCTGGGACAAGCTGACACCGCCCCGACGCGCGCTCCTGCGGACACGGCCGCGTCGCACCCTCCGGCCGAAGGCTCCCGCGTCTTCGACCTACACACACGGCACGCAGAGAAGCTCCCCCCAAAGAAAACCGGAGCAAAGCGCTTACATGTGGTTGAGAAGACTCAGCGTGACACCGAAGAGCATGTGGATAATGCCAAGGATCACAGACATTTTCATCTTGAAGGAATTGAGGAAGGCCAGCTTATTGCTGGCAATATTCCAGATCTGTGAAAAAGAACCCTGAGTCAGCCAAACCCGGAGTGAGAGAACAAGAGAGAGAAAGTGCCCGCTTTGAGCTAAACTGCGTGAGCCACGCCGGAAGCGCTGGGCTGCAAGAGCAGGGTTTACAGATGCGTGTCAGACGGATCTGCTGGGAAACGAGCCGGCCACCTCTTCTGCTGGAATCGTCTCACAGCAACTGACCCCCCAGCACGGCAGGAACCGAGCCTTGCTGTGTTTTTACAGTTGGCCAAAGTTACAGGAAAAAGGGGGCTGTACCCTTGACTGAAAAAAAATAGAATTATCCCTTTAAAGGCAGAATTACCCACAGCTCTGATTTTCTGCCCTTCCTCTTTACTGGGGAACACACACAAGTTTTGTATCGGGTATTGTGCGCGGCCCTAGGAGCGTGTTCCTGATGCGGGCAGATACGTGACAGGAGTGCTTGGAAACTCACATTTCCAAGGCTGACTGGAGAAAAAAAAAAAGGAGATAACTAACTTTCCCCAAAGTAAAAACAGCCACTTGATGAAGTGATTTGCAAGCCTTACCACACTCGATTAAAACACCGGAGGTTGGAAAGGGTGAGAGAGCCTTGAGCGGGCCTGAAAATCTCCCTGTCCTGAATCCAGTGTCCCAGTAGGAACTGAATTCATGTTCTTGTTCAGGAGCATTTCCAACATGGATAAAAGGGAATGGCTGAGGTGTGGAAGCCTTTCCCAGTCTACTGGGCAGGCACTTTTCTTTCTGTTGACACAGAGGATGTTCTTCAAGGACAGGAAAGGCAGGAAAAGCTCTTACCGGGTCAATGCCGAAGGGGTAGGGTCCACCGAACACCCCTGGAATGGCAGGGTTCAGCTGAAGCAGAGGAGTACTCTCGAGCAGGGCATCTCTGTTGGGGCAGAAGGCGAGTACAGAGATATTAACACATGCAATACTGTCCTCCTTCTGCACTAACTAACATTCTTCCCGTGTGAGAGCAAGAAATGTCTCGAACTGAAGAGAACTTGAAAGTTCCTGCGTGTTCCTAGAGATTTTCTGAACGAATAATAAACCTGTCTCTTGACTTGTCACTCAGTGTCACAGGAAGAAACACGCAGGGGACAGGAATTTTGCTGTCTGTGGGAGAAAGGTGCTAAGCTGCATCTTTACAAGTTTTCTGGAAAATAAAAAAGCAGCTGGTTTGACACTCGACAGACTGAGAGCCCTCTGCCCATTCCACCCGAACCAGAGTTCGGGAGCTTTTGTTTTCCTGAGCTGGGAGGACAAGGGGCAAAGAGACGTCACCCGCTTGTCGCTGTCCCCCTGTCAAGTTACCAACTATGTACTCACGACCAATTGCCTTTGGAGAACATGGGCCGGACGCTCCAGGACGAGCCGAACATGTTCAGGGACTTGGAGAAGCAGTCGTTGTAGATGAGGCCGGTGTACGTGGAGAACAGGCCCATCAGCAGGATGATGTACCGGCCACTAAACACCATGTTGAACATCTAGTGTGAGACAAACACACCCCGAAGAGGCACAAATGAGAACGAGGAAGGTCTCCCCCAGACAAAACAGGAAAATCAGGACAAACAGCGCTGGCCATATGGACTGAAAGCCCAAAGTCCCTATTTCCCGTGGCAGGGATTAAGGAGGTAGCGCAGCAGGACAGAATCGGAACACAGAGGCTAAGCAGCGTGCCTGCCCGCAGAGAGCCTGGGATTAGCTGCAGAGGATGAGCCGTGCTCCCAGCGCGGCCGCGAGCCCCAGCTCAGCATCGGTCTGGAACGAGGCGTCGCAGACACCGTTCGGCTCCCCGTGCTCTGTCCATGCGTTGTAACTCCCGTTCTCCTGCCGTCAACCCACGCCCCGAGCAACCAACACCCACCCTGACCAGCAACAGGGAGAGTCCTGGAGACGGGATATACACGTACAGCAACCAGGGGTTCTGCAGTGACCGAACCCCTTCACGAACCAAGTTTTGGGTGATTAGTTACAACAGCTTATCCACTACGTGTGGTAAACAGGTTCCTTTAAACAGCAGAAAGGAATAATTTCCTATCAATATCCGAAAGGAAAACCAAGGGAACTCACTACTAGCATGAAATTACGCTACTCAGCCTGTGGCCTGCAGACTTCCCAGTCCGTGCGCTTCACAGACTGCAAACCCAAGGAGTAAGGGGTGCCCCGGGGGGAAGGACGCGAGCAAAGCAAGCTGCAGCTGTTGTAAGTGCCAAGCTCAGCGCGACCTGTCACCATACCTCATTGTCACTCTTCTGTGACAGAATACGACTTTCCCGCAGCACCATCCAGACAGCGATCAGCGTCATCAGGATCCCATGGCCAAAATCTCCGAACATCACGGCGAACAGGAACGGGAAGGTAATGATCGTGTAGGGGAGAGAGGGAGAGGCCGTTCGCGGGGAGCCGAGACCTACCACAGCAGAGCTGCCGCTGCTTAACAATCCAGCTCCCACCCAGCTTCGGAGAGGTGCCGAATCCTCTATCAGAAACACGGCGACTCAAGAGGTGAGCTGGACAGGCTCTGCGTGACTTTACCTGGATTTATTTCCCGGTAAGTTCCAATGCCGTAAGCATCAACGATGTTTTGAAAGCCAGAAGTGAACTTGTTCGTTTTATTGTACGTTGGGGGGGTCTGACTGGTCTGCATCCTGTTTAAAATAGACGGAACAGTGGATCCGCTGTGCTCCTGCGGGGGAAAAAAGCAGATCAGAAAGCCCATCCTCGGAGCACTGGAGGCCAGAGTACGACACCGCTTCCTCGCTGGCGTCGGGAAAGCCGCAAGCTTGCGTTTTTGCAGCGTGCTTGCACCAGGAGGAAATGCACTTGGGCAGCTGAGGACGGCTGCCAAGCATGCCCTGCTCTGCACTTCGCAGCGCGGGAGGGTGAACACTGATTAGGACGGACAAGAAAACTCATGCAAGAGTTCGACTGTTTTTGTTAAAACGGCAGATGGAAGGACTTTGTGACGCCCCACCCCGTTATCCGGCCGAGCAGAGGGCGAGCTTGCTCGTGTCACAGACAGCTCCTCCGGTGAGTTCCACTGGATACCCAAACAGCAGGACTACACAGCACAGCCGGGTTAACCGGATGTGCCGAAGGACTCGCTGCCTCACCACCGCAGCATTTTCCTGAACAGAGCGCTTTACACCACGTATTTGTTACAAACTTTAGCTACAAGCCACGATTCCTGCACCTTCAATGAACCGTCCTCTGTGGGGACTGGTTCTCACAGCCCAAAGGGATGGAATTCAGAGACTGGCAGGTCGGAAGGATCAACAAATCCAGGCTTTGTGCCCGCAGAGCGGACAGGAGCAGCAGGTACTCACAGTGCCTCTCCGGAGAGCAAACTGGATAGAATCGAGGTCAGCCACAGGACACCAGACCTCGGCGATCAAGCACTTCTGCGTCACGTCGATGTTGCAGAGGTTCAGGGTGTGGTAGATGGCCTTCATCTTGCGCACTTTGATGAACCAGACCCGGATGTTTTTGGCGGCTGCCTGCAGAACCCTTTGGCGATGGTCCTCGGTTTGGTTCAGCACCTTGCACAGAGAAGCAGGATACAGATGAGGCAAAGCCATCGCCCAAAACTCGCGGCACAGAGAGGCGCGGAGCAAGCCTTTCCCACCCCAGGAGGGAGGGAGAGAGGGCGGGAGGTGTGGATGGATGGAGGGAGGGATGGGTGAACCCTCACCCCCAGGCCCAAGGCTGCCTCATGCCTGCAACATGTGCTTGAGTCTCCGTATCAATTAGCTCTGCTAAAAGGGTTTAAGGCTTCTGTCCAGGGATACTTTCCGACTTCCCTCCTCCAGCTCCAAGGCCAGTGGATATTCCAAACAATGAACCGTTTGGAGATCAGAGAGAACATTTTTTCCTCCGCCCAGGTTAAAAGAGCAGAGCTGTACAAGCGAGGGGTACACGGCCCCAAGAAAACACACAAAGGTTACAGGGAAAGGCTCTTACTGAAGGGAAAAGGAGAAAGTGTTTTCCACCGAGGGTGTTTCCCAACTGGAACATAACTGACTCGGGCCAAGTCAGATTTCCACACTGGAAAATCTTAGACTCCAGGGAAAGGGAGGACAGGGGCACATGCAGCTTTGAATCCTACTAGTTAAATTGCTCCCAAGTTCTCTCCTACTTTACAACTGCCACGCAGCTTCTCTACACAACTTACAGCTTGAGGCAGCTTCCAGATCAAACCAACAGTCCGGATTCAACCCCTTTTCCTTTTAGTTTCTGAACATTTTCTTATGTTTTGTCTCAAATCCCTTATTTTTCTCTGCATTATAACACTGCCTTTCTTCCTTCAGGCAAGCAGAAAATATTTCAGAGCCGGCCCCAGCAGATTTGTGTGCTGGTGCCTTGTCACCGACAGCCAGGCTGCTGCACAAGAGACGAGCTGTGAAGCAGAAGCTCTTCAGGCCAGCACAAGGTGAGAACATGGAGACAGGCAGAAAAGAGAATGGCTAAATCGAAGTTAGTGTCGCTCCCTCGACTTGGAAGTGAGTTTAAGTGTTTGCAAAGCTGGCAGATGAAACAGGCAGCTACAGAGTCATGCCCTCGGCTGGAAAACATGCTGTCCTCACACACGTACTGCTCTCTACTCGCTGGCACGCAGTTCTCTATCGATGTTGGGTTTACAGGTATAGAATTAACTGCCCAGCCCTCCAGAAAGCTCAAACCACCCCAAAACTAAACCCCGGCAGGGAAAACAGCTGAGCAGTCTATAAACATCTTGCACTGCTGAGCTGCTGCTCTCAAGCTACCCAGAGCTGAGAATAGAGTCATCTAACAGGGCCAAAAATTCTCCTGTTTTAATAGGATCCAGAGATGTTTTCAGCTGTATTATTAAAGAGAAAAGAAAAAAGGGCATTAACCCCAGTTATTTTACCATCTGAAGATCATCGATTCTGGTATTGACACCAGAAGCCATTTCCTTCCGCTCCTGGGGAGTTTCTGGGCAGGGGTAGAGGGAGGCACGGAATCTGAAAGACATGCAAGCCATCTCAGTGACGAGGACGGAAAGGAGACAAACGAGTCAGGGCAACAGACGGCTGAACGCAGAAATAAAGCGAGAAGCACCTCGGGAGGTTTGTGACCAGCGAAGGCAGCCAAGCAGAGATTCACTCTGAGTCAGGTGCGTACCCAAGTTCGCTTTAGGCCAAACCAGAAGCCGAACGCTTAAGAAAACGGAAGCGGGAGAAAATCCCCTGTTCCCTGCACCGACAGTGCCTCTGAGGCACTGTCCCGAGGTGGAGCGGCCACCCCAGTTCCGGGTGCTGCGACCATGCCAGCGCAGCTGCTGCGGAAGCTGTCGCTGCGGGTCTAAACGGGGAGGGTATCGCCCACTGACACCCCGCTGGGTCCCAGCGTTCAGCTCGTGAACTCGCCCGCTTTTAGGGCATTCCCAAGCAAAGCAGTCATCTTTGGGCATCACACGCTTAGGGAGCAGCTACTCTGACCACAAGACATGTTTCAGCCACTTAGGGTGCATTTTCTTTGCTGGCAGTGTGTGCTCCCACAGCCACTGTCAAACAAGGAGCTGGAAAGTGTCGGTGTGAAGTCACGCCCATGTGTTTCACACGAACACTGGAGAGGACAGCATACATACAGTCCCAGGGGACAGTGCAATACAGTCCAGCTGTAGGACTTCCATACCCTTCGCATATCTTCTTGACTCTGTTCTTCAGCTGGTCACCTTGGAAAAAGATGATGAACACAGACTTGTGCACATAATCCCCCTAAAACAGAAGAAAGAGTGGGCTCCAGCAGCTGGGCTAGTCACAGAAATCGGCGTTACAGCAGAGTCCTGCTCCTCCTCCCTCCCAGTTGGCACGTACACAGCTCACTGGGACAGGTTGCCCAGGGAAGCTGGGGATGCCCCATCCCTGGGAGTGTCCAAGGCCAGGCTGGATGAGGCTTGGAGCAACCTGGACTATGGAAGGTGTCCCTGCCCATGGCAGGGGGGGGCACTGGGTGGGCATTGATGTCCCTTCCAACCCAAACCAGTCTGGGATTCTATGTGTGCACAGCGAGGCAAGAATGTACCTTAACACCACAAACAGTCACGAGGGAGGCAGCTTTCTTAGCCTCAGTATAGAGCACCCCTGCTGCACCTGTGTCTACCGAGGCCAAGTGTTCCAGATCATCTGTGCTACGTGACACAGCCATTAAACCCAGTAAGGTCTCCACGAGAGCAGATGCAATGAAGTATTTATCAGCACTTCCTGCAGGCAGCTCACCTACAGAATCAAGCAAAAAGCTAAAGAGTGAATGAAAATCAGACAAAGTGGAGGTTAACAGCCTCGATCCTCCAGGGAAGCCAACGGCACATTCCTTGCACAGCTGTTTTCGTGTCGGTGGCCAGGTCCCCTTTCCTGCATTTGTGAACAAGTCATTGTTCTGTTACTTAGGAAATTTTAACATAATGTTTCAAGAATAATTGCACTAGGTGTAACCTCTGTTTAAGGAAGTGTTGCACAATAAGAACAAAGTCTCTCCCAGCAGACAGATAATTGAACAGGTCAACTACCAGCAGCTGGTGGGGCAGGAGAACAGGTCATCCATACAGGAGGAAGGAGTCACTGAATTTCGACTCCTCCGTCGCTGCAGCGCAGCCCACACACAGCCTTTCCTCCGCTGGGTAAGGGCAAGAGTTCCCGGAGTTTGGGCACTGCCCCTCCATTTCAGCAACGGCGACACGGAATGCAAACCAGGCTCCGTCATGTCGACTGTATCTGTGATACAGCTGGACATACAGCCATCCGGTGGAAGTTCCAATCACTGGTCAGCAAACCAGGAAAATGGAAGGCCCAAGTTCAGAGCAAACAAGCTAGAGTTACACGCTGCTGGTGTCCAGGAGCCGCTGTCTAGGAGGGTTACCACTCACTCAGAACTGCACACAGCAGTCGTACTTGTTTGTGCCAGAAAAGTGACTATGCCCTGCTGCAGTCCAAATTTTCAGTTGTTTTTCACAGAATCTCAGAC
>NW_010230956.1:0-10325 GCF_000690775.1 Eurypyga helias
GGCCCCAGGCCCCCTCCTGCAGCCAGATGGGGAAACAGGCCCGGCCCCAGGCCTCTTCCCGCAGCCACACGGGGAAACGGCCTGGCCCCAGGCCCGCTCCTTCAGCCGAATGGGGAAATGACTCCGGCCCCAGGCCCCTTCCCGCAGCCACGTGGGGAAACGGCCCCGGACCCCAGGCTCGCGCCTTCAGCCAGATGGGGAAATGGCTGCGTGTGTAACCACAGGGGAATCATTGCCAGGGATGCGCAGGAGACTGCAGCTACAATTTAGTCTATGGGCAGGATTAAAGCCTATTTAATACCGTACTGGGGGGCGAGGGGGGCAGCTGTGCGGCAGGCACTGGTTACCCCAAGGGGAGTAGTGAGGCCTGCCAGCAGAACAGCCCTGAGGGGGTCCCATCAGGCTCCATGGGGTGGTGGTGTTGCCTCAGCCGTGGGGCAAGTGGTCAAGGGGCTGCCTGCAATCCGGAGGGCAGGGTGAGCCCCTGGGAGCGATTTTTGGGAACTGCCAGCAAAAGTGGTGATGTGCCTGGAAGGCTGTGGCAAGGAAGATGTAGCATAGGCCAGCCTGTGGGACTGTCCATTTTGTACTGTCTGCTGGCATAGCTGGACATGTGGACATGGCTGAAAAACAGTTAAAGGATCCAGATCATTTGGTAAAAAGAGAAATGGTATAAGAGAGTCCAAAGGAATGTTATTAGGAAAAAATCCACACTAAATAGAGTTAATAGGATACTGAGACATTTCCTAATGGGACTGTTCATTGGATTGGACTATCATGCTCTCAAAGGCACATCGGAATCTGAAACCAGGAGAAAAATGACCCTGCAGGACTCTTTCCTCTGTACCCTGCACTCCAACAGCTTTTGCAAACCTCAAATGGTCACATTGCTTGATAACACATAGTGCCCACATCAAAGTGGGATAGAAAGTGGTGTTATCTAACAGCTGTCCTCAGCCTTGCTGTCTGAATGTGATCCCCATGACGAACAATAGTACTTGTACTTTTAGAGACTTTGCGAGCATAAGCATTTCACATTAATATTGGTGACCAACAAGCAACACGTAGCAACGAAGTGTGATGAGTGACAGCTGCCTCACCGTATCAGCCTGTTTCTGAGTGCCAGTAACATTTTTACTCTCATTGTCCTCTGCTCAGTCCTCTTGACCTTTGAAGAAGCCCCACATCGATGCTGTAGCACTCAAGGGCAGATAATGAGTTCTTACTGCAGGTGTCCTCAGGACCTCTCCCTCCATCAACCCACTGGTCTCTGAGGGCTACAACTCAGAGGTCTCCTGAATTGTTTTCTTTTCTGTTAGTAACAAGCCTCAGAGGAACTCTTACTGTGGCCCTGAAAGCTGCCTTTTTTTCAGGACAGGAACAGAACAAGGATGTTGACACTCTGCCAAAGTGGATTTTTTTTTTTTTTTTTTTTTTTTTTTTTTTTTTTAAATAGGGGCACACTTTGCACGCGTTCCTCTTTTTTTTTTTTTTTTTTTTTTGTGTAAATGAGGCAGAATTTGCCAGCGTTTGTGTTTAGGATGTAAATTATTTTTGAGAGCTTTCCAGGTCTCCTGCAGATTCAGAATGGGAAGAGAAAAGGCTCCTTTTGATCCACAGATAATTGAACTGTTGGCCTGAGGAATCAGCCTGACTTGGGCTAGAAGGGCTGGAGATACAAAAGCATAGATCTGATGTGATCGCAGAGGTGCTTCATGTGGAGAAATGTGATGGCAAATCTGAAAACATTCTTTTGGAGGCGGTCATTGAATGGCTCCTCTTTAGCCTCTGGACCACCTGCTTTGCTGGCCAAGCCTACTTCCTTGGCACCAGTGTTCAGAGAGTTCAGGCTGTACCACTGCAAACAGAAAAGTGTATTTAGTATGCTGTGCACAAAAGTATCTCTTTGCAACAGTTCTTTGGCTTTCCTTTGTTAAAGGCATCGGAAACTCAAAAGCCCTTCAGGACAAAAGGGAAACTTTCTTTGAGGTGGTCCAAACCCCCTGCCAAACCATCTGAAGTTTTCTAGCAGCTTTGTCTCAGGTTGTTTTTGAGGCAGGAGCCAGCGGCAGCACAAGGTCCTGTTTCTTGCTGTGGGAAGGAGCATTATCATGAGCACCACAGCAGATCCTGCTGTACCCACTGAATCCTAATGTGGTTGCTGGGCACAGTCATTAATCCTTGCCTTTTACAGAGGGAACTAAGCAAGCCACAGAGGAGGATGTAACACTTCTGAAGAACTCTTCTAAGCAGGATTTCTGTTTCCTTGGGTCCTGCTTAATTAAGGGTAACTGCGGGTAAATGAACAAAGGGTATTTCATTTGAGCAACACTTTCTTAAGAAGAAAGAGGAGTGAGTGACCTGCAGTTTTCCTCTTTCCCCATAGACCAGATGCAGCAGGACTGATTTCCAGACACTGAGGTCAATGGGAACCGCAGATGCTTAGTACTTCACCAAATCAGGTCACTGTCACCCTTTTTTCCAAAGGAAGGAAGGGCCCTGAGGCGAGTGTTAAAACCCACCGTTTCAGTAGGAAACATTCATCCTGTGTTACTGGTTAAAAGTTCAGTGTTCCACTTTGGAAACAGATGGAAGGAGCAGGGCTTTCTCTTGCTCTAAATAGGTAAAAAGAAGGAAGAGAGTTGCTGTGGGGGTCTTTAGGGTCATTTGTCTCTTTACTTATCCTCATTATCTCTGGTGTGCAGCCTATCAGAGTCCTCTGGTTCGGGTATGCTGTTAGACTCAATTGCAATATCTGGCTTATGGATAGAGCCTTATCCCCCAGAAAAGCAACAGAAGGCTTACCAGGGAATGTAGCCATGTGCAAGACTCCATGCAGAAAGATGTAGTCAGGAAAGAAGGAACTAGAAAGTAGAAATTAGGTCTGTTTGGTGCATAATGATTTAACTGTTCATTTTGATGGCCTTTGTGAATATAGATCATGGAAGGCTCTAGAAAAATCACTAAACAACTTTCCTTCTTCCACAGAGGAAAATACCATATTTTATAGCTGAGGGAAAGGAGAGGTTACCAAAGGTGAGAGAACTCTCTGGTTCAGGTTCCAAGATGAGGAATTAGGACAACCATCCCTGGACAGCTGCCTAGGGACAGCTGCAGGACAGTAATGAAAAGATATTGCTTCCTCACTGTGTGACCTTGCCTGCTATTTTTTCAGGGCATTGTCATCTGATGCTTTTCTTAGCCTGTGCACCAATGGCTGGAGTACTTCATCTTATTCTTTTGATGCTGACACTGAGGTGCATTTATAGTATGGTGAAAAGCTGAGAGTGATACAGGCAGAGTGAGACAGGAGGAGAGGAAGGATAGGAATGAACCTGAGAGAAGGGATGAGGGCCATGTATTATATATGTGGTGGAGGAGCTGTGATGATTATATGACTCCATTGGCACAGTGGCATTAACATGTAAGGGTGATGTGGTGAATCCTGAGGACAAATAGATGTCTCCTCTAGGAATAAATCAGCTGTTTTTCCTCCAGGAGTCTCCTTGTGAAAGACTTGAAACTATGAGGTTGGGTGCAACAGCTCACCCTCTCACTGTTTTGCTCACTCGAGTTAATTCAAGTGTTCATTGTACTTTTGGCACTTTCCCACCAGCTTCTTCAGCTTCACTGGTTACATAGATTGACATGAGATCCATCAAAACTGTTCTGAGCTGGAGTGCCAGCCAGATGGGTGGGTGGTCTAATCAAGAGTGGGCCAAAAGTTCTAAGAACTGGTTTCATGGGGCTGTGTTGCAAACCAGGGAGAAGCAATCAACTAAAACTGTTTTAGAGGTGCTTTTAGCCTTGGCAGTACTCTAACAAAGTCATAACTCTTTATAGCAGCTGTCCCATTTATACACTGCCTTGTAAGAAAATGTGTGTCTTCTAAGCCACCCTGTCTTCTCATTTCGGAGCTGTTTCTACATGTATTTTCTTCAAATGCCTCTTGAAAGTCCCTTGCACAGATTTTCTTTTTCTTCTTTTGCTCCCCAGGATGCGGGCAGGTTCTTCGGGCTTCTAGAGGTCAGATTTTGCTGGAGGGTTACCCACTGAACGCACGATGCGAATGGACTATTCATGTTCAAGCTGGATTTAACATTGAATTAAGGTAGGTCATGCTGGCTTTTAGCCAGCACTAGTTTTGGGTTGACACTGAGGCATGTGGATAACCAAGAGTCAATGAGGGTCAACAGCTGCGAGCCCTTGGTCAGTGAAGGTACTGCCACCACTTTGCATTTGGTACCTCAGCTCTTTCTTCTGGTCTAGCTTGTGATGAGCAGCCACTGCTCAAATGCTCTGTCTTAGATATCGGGCACAGTGTATCTCTTCAAGACCTTGACTCCAAAGCACACAGTGTTTTCTGAAGAGTGTACCAGTATGAACTAAAACATTCTCTGAGGAAAAGCTGTAGGAACATGTTGATGTGATGTCTCATGCCAGGAGAGAGTTGTCCATGCTGCCTTGCATTTAGCCTATGTTTTCCCCCTCTTATTTTTCTTTCACTCATTTTACCAGCCCTGTCCTCTGCCAGCTTCAGTTATTCCACTTACCATTCCTGTGTCTGGAAGGTGTGCTTGATTCTCCTGCATATCATCGCTCCTCTGACCTCTGTATGCTTAGACCTGTTAACTTGCCCCTGCTGACTCAAGCTCATGGCTCTTGATTGGATATCTTGCCTGGTGCAGGACAGACACAGTTGGAATAGTTAATACTGTTTTCACATGTGTGTAGCAGGACCTCACACATACAGCTGGAAGCTTGGAAGGGAATTGTATTCAAAACCCACTAGCTAATATAAGAACAGTAGCTAAAGCTTGCACATCAATATTTCAGCAGTTTTGGAGCCCAGGTGAAAGAACTGTGCTAGATACACAAACAGATTTCTTCCTACATGTTTAAAGACAGACAATATGTAATAAGAGGAAGATAAATCAATTGAATAAAAAAGAAGAGCTTGTGGCATTCCCACACTAATGCCCTTTGTCGGATTAGCAAATGCAAGCCTATTGTATAGTTATGAGCAGCGTGGATAACATTGGAGCCTCTTGACTCTGGAGAAATGTGTAGGACACATAGAGGAGCAATCCTGTGAGAAGTTTTGTGTTCTCATGTCTCAGCAGGTATGAGCTGTACATACCCTGTTTTTAAAAGATGTTGTTGGCTAGGTGTATAATTTGCACAACGCAAGCTCGAGGAGGGGGTAATCTGGTATATTTTACATTTCTGAACAAGGCTTTGTCAGCTGTAAGGCTTAAAAAGTGCTTCAGGAGCTACAGGTGTCACCCTGTCTTCACGTTTATGGGAGCATGTATGAATGTGGAAATGGATCCTGTGCATGCGGGTCACTAGGGAATGCACCCACCTGGCTAAGGAGTTGACAGCCAGGTGGCACCAGGCACAAGGTACCAGAAAGGAAGGAGAGGCTGTTTTAACAAAGGACAAGAGGTCGAACAGCAGTACTTCTTGTGGCTGTGCTAAGGAGCCTCTCATCTGTTTTTAAGGCAGAGGAATGGGGAGTGCTTTAAAGTAAGCTAACAGATGCTCTCTTTGGAGGAATCAGACCTCCACTGTAGACCTTGAGGGCCACCCACATGTGTGTTAGACAGATGTTAGTGTCACTTGACATCTGTACAGTTCACACTGTTTACTTTTGCTGTTACCGGAAGAAGCAAAACTTCAGCGAGGGGCATCCTGTAGGAATTGCCTTTCTCTTTCTCCCTGTGTTCATTCTTCCTACAGTCAAGCAAACACAACGCTAGGCATCTCCTTGATGTGACACAACATTACATTCCAACTGTGAAAATCTCCAAGAGGGAAGCCTGAGCTATCAATCTTCTCTTGTGAGAAACTACATTTATCTGAGCTGGATATCACTGGAGAAGCCTAAGCCCTGTGCCTGCGCTGAGCTTGATGTCTGGGTGCCTGAAGATCCCAGCAGATGACATGGCATGTCTAGGGCAAGATCAAAATCCTGCCACCCTGCAACTCAGGAGGCATAGGAGGAATCCTCCAGGGCAAACACAGAATATAAGGACCTATATCTACATAAGGTAACCCTGGAGTGTGTTCTGATTCAGCTGAGATTTTCGAGGTGGACCACTTCAAAGCTGGCCATTGAGGTAGTTCAGCAGTTGGATACTGTACATTTAGCCTAAAACTTTTCCTTTAGGCCATTCCTACACAGAAGAGCAGGTATAACTAAGCAGGTCATCAGGGTCTTCCTGCTGGGTCTGTCATCCATGCTGCGAATCATTGCCTTCAATCCATTTTCATATAAATGCACTGGTCCCCTCTGCAAGTGCTAGCTCTGCTTAGAGATGTAATGCACAGCCAACATTGTGCTGAATCAGCACAACAACTGACAAAAGAACTCCTTTCTTCATTCTCTCTGTGCACAAATCCTGTTTGCTGCTGCTCTGATGGCTTGTGAGGGCAGGGATGGAGGCAGTGTGATACAGAAGGGGAACAAAGTGGTTTGTCTCTGCTTACATAAAGCAGGGGGAGTAAAACTATCAGGAGCAAAGGTGAATCTTCCCTTATTTAAGTTGTGCCACTCAGTTCTTTGGGTGTTGGCTAAGCAGAGCTGTTTGGATAAATGGTGCCCAGATTATGGTGGTAGTTTGGCTTCTCTGCTTTTTTTCCAGACTTGTGTTTCTTTGGGTTGTGATGGTTAGGCTCCCTCAGCCTGAGCCACGTCAGGGATGTCATACCACAGCAGACGTAGCTCACAACTTTCAATCTTTTTCTTCAATGCCTCAGCAGAGGTGCAGTTTTAAATATTTTCCTTTGGCTAGAAGCTTTCCTCAAAGAGGATGGTGAATGTGTTCATGTTGCAGACACTGATGAAGTCAAGACAATACTTTACATTCCATTTTGTATTTGATGACCTGTAGCACTAATTAGCATGCTTGGTTTCATAATATCCAAGAGAATTATGATACAGTTACAGTTTCACAGGCAAGTGAATTGAGGTTCATTACTTTGCCTGTACCTGTGATTTAAACAGCGATAGACCTTGTGGTCTGTAAAGGTTCCCATCAACTGGGCCATAGCCAAGACATTCTGCAAAGCTTTGGCAGGTGTTCTGACCTGCCAGTTCTGAGTCTTAATCATGGGATCCCTTGTCATCAGTACAGTGTATCTGCTTCTAAGTTAAACAAAATGCAAATCAGACCCCTCTGCGTCTTTCACATCTTCCACTGTGTTTTCATCATTTTTTAAAGCAGAGAAAGCAAACAATTAAAATCAGTATTCTGTCGATGACTTCCATTCTGTGCCTTCACTCTGTGTGCGCATCTCGATATTCTTTGCTCAGGAACACACTGCTAGACAGATTTACCTTTACATATATAAATAATACTGCTCCCATTACATGGTGGGCATCCCAGAAACTTACTTTCTGTACTGGCACACATACTTAATTTTTACCAGAAATATATCAGTTCAGAGAACCAGTAAATATTTTTAGCATTGAGTCAGGATAAACCGTAGCCTGACAGGTGTGACAAGGGTGAACAGGTTCATTTGTATTGCTCTGTAACTTTCATAAGGGTAGAACCCTGGGGTATGATCTGCCAGTGAAAGAATGTTTTGAAGATGCAGTGTATAACCTGGTGTGTGTGAGGATGTCTTTGGTAAACCTGACAGAACTGGAATTCAATTTAACCTAGAATCATAGAATCATAGAATGGTTAGGGTTGGAAGGGACCTTAAAGATCATCTAGCTCCAACCCCCCTGCCATGGGCAGGGACACCTTGCACTAGACCAGGTTGCTCAAAGCCACATCCAGCCTGGCCTTGAAGACATCCAGGAATTTATGCATGTTATGCAAAGCTAAATTGACTTAATTTCTCTCTAATGCATATTAAAAGCAGATAACATTGTTTTCTTATTCTGCATTCTACTGGATGATTTAAAAAATGAGGGCTATGTCCATTGATGTAGCTTCCTTCAACTACTCATTCATTTCTCTGTATGTAGTGTACTACTGATGCTCTAAAACCAACCATATGACCTGAACAACGTTGAGTGAGTGAAGAGGCCTCGTAAGTCAGCTCTTGAGTTGTCAACGAAAGTAATTTCACATAACTTGGGGACCTCCTTAGCATGGGGGCCTGAATCCCAAGAAGAGAAGGGCAAGAAATAGGCTCCAGTACTCTCTTGCCTCTTCAGACTGTGAGATCCAGCATCAGATGCAAAATTTGGTGTGAAAATGCAGTCTTTGCAAATCACTAGGCCCACACTAGAATAGGCAGTGTGGGAGATTTAACCTAATCCTAAATATGTCTGTGGCTTTAGGAGTTCTCAGGAAGGCTGAGTACACAAAAAGCTTCATTTATACAATATTATGCTGAACCTGTTAGTAGTGTGGCCTCTCCCAGGCCCATTCTTATCTGCTGTACCAAGGCTGGCTCCAGCACCCCTGGCCATTGCTCATTTTCCAGAAGTACTTGGTGTTTTCCAGTCTGTTTCTCATTCATATTCTGGTGGGATGCTTTGGCTCTGTGCCCCACTGAATTCAAGCAGCAGCATATAAAATTGCTGTTAACGAGCAAGAGCCTCGCGCCGCAGCTGGATCAAAGCTAGGAAAGACAGAGATTGTGGGAAACGGCTTTAAGTATTTCCCTTCTGCACTAACTCCTGCTTCTTATTTCTGCCCTCTAAAGAAGGGCAAGTGCCAGACATTTGGGATTTACTACCATTGTGCTTTCTGATGCAAAACGTGCTGTAGTGTTTCAGATTCCCTTTCTCTGCCTATTTGTGCTTCTGTTACATCCCTGAGCTTTCCTTGTAACCCTAATTACTGACTTATAAACGTCACAGTGTAAATAGCTTTTGAGCCTTGGTCTTTTATACTGTTATTTTCAGTACTTAGAACTTTATTTAGGGGAATTAGAACAATTCTTAGCAAACAACTGCGATAGAAATATACCCCCTACAGTGTCTGACCTAGATGAAGGCTCTAACATTGTAATGTAATCAGGTAACGGATGCACATGAACAGACTGCATGACTTCAATTTAGACTTCACTGTTCTGCCACTTAAATATTCTCATGGAGCAACTGTGTAGAGCAGAGCTGGCTTCCAAGGATCATGATACAAAAACTGAGATGAAGTGAGGGGAACAATATGATTAGGGACTTGCTGATTCATTGAGCCAGAGGAGGCATTACCACAACTAAACATCCAAATAGATCAGAGTGCTCAGGTAAGAGTATGCAGTCTGACTGTGTGTCCTTGTTCCCCAAGATTTTCTATGCTCAGCCTGGAGTTCGACTACATGTGCCAGTATGACTATGTGGAGGTCCGTGATGGGGACAATGTGGACAGCCAAATGATTAAGAAATTTTGTGGAAATGAGAGGCCACCTCCCATTCGGAGCACAGGGTCTTCACTCCATGTCCTCTTCCAGTCTGATGGATCCAAAAACTTTGATGGATTTCATGCTGTCTTTGAAGAAATTACAGGTAAAATAATCCAGAAGTGGAACATGCCACTCATTCTCATTAATTCAATTTCACTAATCTATCTCCCTGTTTTGCTTCATTAAAAACTTCCATGCTGTGCTGCACCGCAATTTACACCAAGTCAGGGCATGGAAGATTAGAAAGCCGTCAGATGGCATGTGAATGTGGGGCTTTTCTAACAAAGACCAAGTTCCTTCTACCTGTGTGAAGGACAAGCACATCAGCCAGCACAGAAAAGCTGCTGTTTTATGTGACTTTCCTGTTTGAATCTGAGAACTGAGAGCACAGAAGGAACTAGAGGAAGGGGTGTGTGCATCTGCAGTTGCAGAATTGCTCAATGATGTGTGCAGGAGCTGAGTCACTTATTTCAATTAGCAAAAACCTGAGGCAAAGCCTCATAATTAGCTCACTAAAAATGCCCTGACATGACTTTTGTGTTGTCTTATGTATCATACCAATAGGGTTTAAAAACATATGTGTACAAATGACAGATTGTTTTCTTTAAGAAAAAATAAAAAAGAGACATTTCTCATTCTGTGATGAACTCAGTGTTATCAGTGACAGAAGCAGGACTCCAGAATTCCTGTGTTTTGTTAGTACTCAGTGCTCAGATCTGCACACTGCTTCCCATCACTTTTTTCCGGCTACAAGATAACACTGAAAGTGTAGCTGGCTCCTTATTTTGCCATTGCATTTGAAGCAACCCCTATGCTCTTCCTGGATCTTCCTTGTTTAGCTACGTAGGGAATTTTGGTCAAATCTATCCACGGTACTCCTGGCACAGAAAGCTAATCAGAGTGTACTGCTTTGCCATGGATCATAGAATCGTCATAGAATCACAGCATGGTTTGTG
>NW_010230957.1:0-6087 GCF_000690775.1 Eurypyga helias
AGCTGACCAGGGTGCTGCAGGCGGCCGCTGCCCCAGCCCTCCCCAGGCACCCCCACCGCACTCTCTCCAGGGACACCAGTCTCACGCCGAGGAAGAACACCGTCCTTTTCATTTTAACATTGGTTTTGTCTTTGTAGAACCCCAGACCGTGAGCTGGCATTACACACATGCACAAGGCAAATGGATAACACCAGGAAGAGTAATTCACTTCAACATGAGACGCCTGTGCTTTTCTCATTTACTTCACGTCCCACACACATGCCCGAAATTAAATTCTTGAATGGATTTTACATAATTTAATTCTTTGTAAAATATCATCAGTGCTCTTCATATTCCTTGAAACGCCACAGCTGAATAATTATTAGACAGACATTGCCTAAGTATAAAGAGCAAATACTCTAACTATGGTCCAGACTCCAGAAAGTCTGCAGGACACCTGAAAAAGCACATTAAAAAAATGACTGTGCTTACAACCTTGTCATTCAGGGATGTTTCTCATTGTGTCGTACCATAGCTCAGAAGTCAACTATAGATGCAACTGGGAAGGGGCAAGGGCATGGATCACAGGTCTCTCCCAAAGCAATGTTCCAACCTACGCCTGAGTGCATCAAACTGTCCGTGCAGTTCCAGAAGACACTACCCACTGCACAGATGATGGGCACTAATCCTGACACCAAGACCACAACTTAGCATCTTGAATGTTAATACTTTCTTGCACGTGGCAGAGATATTCTCTTTAAATACTCAGAACTAAGAATATACCCAAACTTTTCTGTTCCATTTTTGGGCTTTTGGTATTGCAGGATATGTTTCCATATTCAACTGCTGTTTAAACATAAAAACCCAACCATGCAACCAACAAAAAACCAAACAAACAAAAAAAACCCCACACCACACACCACTTAGTTTTATCCCTCTGATATTTAACACACAACTGTCACTTATGCACCTCATTAGAAGCGGTGTTACAGATTTGCTATTTTCAACATCTGAATTCACAGGTACATGGCATTTCTCAGAGCATCTGAACACCTTGAAGGTGTTTGTCTGATGCAGTTTTCAGTAGCTTCTGCCTCTTACTTCTGATGCAGGTTGCACCAGCCAAGCTCCCGGTAAGTTGCATAGAATGTGGTGTGTTTAGTAATTTTTCTGCTTTGCTTTACACTGCCACAGTAACCAGTGGGAGACAAACCCTCAACTACCTTCAACTTGCCTTTGTAACATACCTCAAGAATAAGCTTGAATACTTTATTTTCCAGTTAATTGCTAAAATGGCCATAACCATTTCCTCAGTAAGGCATTTAATTTGCAAAGTCGGAAGCCAAAGAGGAAATTGTTCACTAAAAGCCAGTCAATTGTCTTCTGCATCACAAAGTGCTTAGAGAACCCCATCACTGGGGGACAAGTCTTTCTTGCTAATCATTATTTTACATGATTGAGTATAAACATTCCAGTTTACAGCCACTAATAACAACAATTATTATGGAAGGCAATACTAAATTAATCACTGCCAAAGCCCGTAAAACAAAAACACTGTCTTGCTATTTTAGCTTGACCTTGTAGAAGCAGTTCTGGAGTTCAGTATAAAACCAAGCAGGCCTTCCTTCTCCTGCCCTTCAGGTGTGGGACTTGTTCAAGCTGAACACACAGTAACAACAAGGACCTGCAGAGGGGTTTTAATTGAAATGCCATCGGTTTCATACCGTGAACAGGTATTTGCAAGATTTGCAAAGGTTAATTGAAAACAGCAGAAGTTGTACTGTCCAAAGTGACTAAGACACCTTCCAACCCCATGTTTGATCTCAGGTGTTTTCATTTTTTTTTTCTAGAGTTCTCAAACTGCAGGTGACAGAGACTTTTACACGCAGAACATGTGCTGCTCCCATCTCCTTGATTCACATCCCAAATGTCTCTAACAGAGAGATGCTGCAGTGAGGTCGTGGCATTGTTTCTTTTCATTCGAAGGCACATGTTCCCTTCAAGACAACCTATCTGATCAGCTCATAGAATACAAGTCCAAAAATGCTGAGATGATGCAGGCCTAACAAGTACAAGGAAGAAAGCACACATGACAGTTATTCACACACTACAAACAGCTCAGCATATAATAAACATGCCTATCTGACACATCATGACACACATCAGTTTTCATAATTCCTAAAGCACCCCGAGACAAAGGTTTATTTAGTTGTAGCGTTTGGGGTTTTTTCCAATTCTGCTGTTCTTAAGGGCAAGACTTAAGCTAAATCTTCTGTACAAGACCACAAGTACTTGGCTACACAAAGGAGGGACTCAAAACAGTCAAGAGCCTGAGCCTCCCTAACAGGAATTCAAAACACGACATTTTGCCAGAAATTAAGTTTCCATGTGGATTTCTCCTTGCTGGCTATTTGCAACAGCTACCAGAATATAGCTGTGTGTCAAGCAGAGAAAACATAGACATGTCAACCTTTCATCATCTAAAAAAGACACACTCATCTGAATTCCTGTTTTGTACTACACGCCCTCCACTACAATTACCATGTGCCAAGTGAACCATGCACAAAAATGAATCTAGTTACAAAGGCACTTGTAATGTTTCCTTTGTACTGCATTTTTTCCAGGACATAATAGGGAACTCCCAAGTAGACAGCAAGTATGTTCTTTGTGGAGAACGCAGCATCTACACGAAGAGCAACTGAGAAAGTGAAGACACTTTCCAATAAGCCTAAGTGAAAAAAGTTTGCAAGCAAAATAATTTATTGTTGTTTTACCTGAATAAATGTTACTTAAAGTAAGTTTTCTCCTCCAACTTTGACCTTTCTGCAGTCTCTCTCGTAAGTTTTACAATGAGGTCAATAGTTCAGTTAGACTGCATTGTAGCATATGCAATTAGATGTACCTCGATACCTTCCTCTGAAGTCAAGATACCAAAGTGCCAGAAGATCCTGAATAATGAAACCTTTCTTTCCAAACTGCTAAAGCCTGACATACGCAGAAACACAAGCAAGAGAACTGCGCACACTGAATAAAACACTGAAACCTACTGATCCTTTGCTATCTGCCCCAGTACTAATTCACCACCACTTCCAAGAAAACAGTGTTTTGGAAATAGTCAGCCCTTATTATTACCACCCTTGCAGCAGACAGCATAGAGGTCAGATTTCTCTGTGAAAATTAAACAGATCCATTGTCTGGATATTCCAAAAGAAGTAAGTCATATCCATGACAGACTCATATAGTGGTTCCACCATAACCCATCCTGCCATCAGGAATTTCATATATCTCCAAATGGGTTTGGGAGGTCCCAAAGACCCAAGTCCCAAACTAAGCTTCACAGGTCTGAGTAATTTATCTAGCAATGGATTCCCTGGAAGCGCTCTCTCACGGAACAGAAACAGCTTTTTCAACACCATAGCAGAAAAGTGAGTGATTCCAGGCTTGCTTTAGTTACAAATAATTAACAACCAGCCTAGGCAAACGGGCAGTTGTTTCGCAGCCAGCAATGCAACAAGATTCCACTAGCCCTCGCACCCTGTCCTACTCCAACAATGTTACACAGTACAAAGAGGAATAACAGTGTGGTTACTTTCAGGATACACTAACTCTTTTGAAGCATTTGAAAGCAATGTCACTTGCTTTTTAGTAAAGAATGCAAACTACTGGAACTTTAAAAGAAGCATGAACACATGCAGATCCGTCTGTAAAACTTTAACTGACTTATACAAATTAAGTATTTGAACGCCAAATCCTCCTACTCTCGCTCCCAAGGGCCGCAGAGTATTTATGAAGGAACTTTGCCAAGGCGTTCTTCAGAAAAGGGTGTCCAGGGCAAGCAGCAGCAAATAAGAAAGGGACAATCATAAAATCAATCCTGCATGTCATAGGATAATGCAAAGAAACAACCAACCTCGTGAAATTGCAAAGCCCCACAGGGCAAAGGCATGTTCACAGGAATTTTGCCCCGAGTCATCAGCTCAGCAAGCTAGTGAGCAACTGAAGACACCAAGACTTGCAGAGCTTGGGAACTTCAGGAAGAAACTTCACAAAGGACATACCATATCCCTTCACACAAGCCCAAGGAAGTTAACTTTTATATGAAATTATAGAGACGCAGAAATGGCTACCAGTTGTTTCCACTTAGTGGTAAAAAAACCATACAAATGAGAAAAAAACCCCAAACAGATTCACTTTAATTCAGTAGGGAATAAACATCTATGGACATAGTGCAGGTAACAGGAAAAGTATCACACTGCATACTGAGAACAGGACTAAAAGTACAAAAGATAAAAAAACCCAAGCATACTTAGTATTACTAGCGTTCTTTGGCAAACACAGCATGCTTCCCTACTTTGGCAAACAACGTGCTGTAAAGCATGTCGCCTTCATACGTCTGGAATTCTGAACTAATTGGGTCAACAAGAGTAGAAACAGCACAAGGCAGTTACCACACGCAAGGAGACAACCAAGTTTTCTCCTTCATTACAAGTGAGGAAGAGGGTGATGTTTCTGAGCTGGAAGCAGTGGAAACCCACTGCATCATGGCCATCCTAAGTAGTTCTGAACAAAAGAACAAGTTTTGGGTCCAAGTATGCAATTACCATGCCTAATAGGTCATCTCAAAACAGCCAAAGGACAATAAGCTATCCACTCATTGCAAAGGTCAGGCAAGAGATAGAGCAGAAAGATAACCGTCTCAGGCAGCATATAGCGTGGCACCTGTGAATCCAGGTGACCACATGCTTCCCATCAGGTCACCTACAGCAGACATCACCCATGTATTCAAAACAGAGACCCAAACGGTGACCCAGTAATAAAAAACTCAGTACAAAATGCTTGTTTATCTTCACAGTTACCGATGGCACTAAAGACAGCTTAACATGTAAAAACAATTCTTCATGTTGCTTCCGAGTCCTGACAAGGGTCACCGGTGCTGTGCTCATAGGCTGAACAACTCTAATGGGAACAAGGAGGGTCCCCCAAATAATCCATGGGGAAAAGTCTTCTGTGCAGTGGAAAAGGCTTTCTGTATGTAACAGTTCACGCAACCACCAGAAACGCACGTATGTTGAGATTCACCTCCTGTAACCAACATCCTTGGCTGCATGTGCAGCAGCCGAGCCCTCCTGGTTCAACATCACATGAAACTGGATGCAACACTAGACTGTCGAGCAGCTGAAGCGCAGCAGGCCTATGGGCAACAACAGCATTTTCCTCTCCAGAAATCACACAGGTAAAATGAGACTATTAGCAGGTTTTAGGTTCACCCCCTTGAGGTCTGGAGAGTAGAGGCTTTCAAGAGGAAGAAGTCTTTGAAGGCAGCTCAGTGCACACCTCAGAAATTAATTTAAGCCTACGAAATAAGGCAAACCTGAACAACTTCACAGGAAAACATCTTTTTGAGCACACTGCTGCAAGAAATCACATATACAAGTTAATTCTTATCTACAGAGAAATAGTTTCTGAACAGCTGTAGTCTAAGCGGCCCCTTATTGGATCACAGCCCTCAATGCAGCACAGTACTGCAAATTTTCAAGTTCACTGATTTTGAGCTCACGGAACCAAAGCGCAGAATAAAAACCGACTGCTAAGTTTCACTTTCCAATTCCTTGCCACAAGGCCTAGGGCAGACTGCACGCTCCGCAACTTCGACACCCAGGCTCGTTTAAACTGTCACCTATGCGGGAGCCCTCCACCACGTCTTGCAAACTCAATTTAGCAATCAGAAAGGGCCTTTTTGAAGAAATAAAATAAATCCAGTTATCAAAACGAGAACGTCCCTTTCATTTTACACAGACAATTAGCAACCGCGACGCGCTCAGCTTTTGTGGCGATAAGCCTTAACGCCACGGCAAACAAAAGAACAGCACTGTGGCTGTTTTGCCACTGTAGCGAGCCTGATGCATAGATTTGTGCTTCGAAAACCTCCTGCCTTAGCAGAAACGCCGTACTGTAAATCCTTTCCGGGCCAGAGGTGAATGCCTATCGCTTCAAAGGCCATAAAACAGAAACAGTTGCTGGGGAAGTGCTGAGTCGGCCTTTACCCGGAGCGGACGGCCGTTCCGTGGGGCACACCGGCCCCTGGAGCACGCCCGCTGCCCGGCCACC
>NW_010230958.1:0-1923 GCF_000690775.1 Eurypyga helias
GGTGAGTTGGGCAGCTGCCCCACTGGTCCTGCTCCCCTATTCCCCACATCCAAGTGTGGAGTGCCCCTTCTCAGGGACGGGGAAGAGGGGGCTCCCACCATACATCCCACTGCCCTTGGCTGAACTGAGGAGCTGGTGTGGGGGGTGAGAAACTTGTGGGAGTATCCCTTGGTGCTGTCTCTGGGTGGGGGGGGTCTCTTGTGTGGAGGGGAAACACCCCCCTGACCATCTCCTCTCCATCCACAGAGCAAGCAAAGGCAGAGCTGGAGGCAGAGCTGGGCCTGAAGATCGTGCAAACAGGCGTGGGAGAGGTAGGAGTGGGCATGCCGGTTCCTCTGGGCTGGGGCGGCCGGGGACAGGGTGTTGGGGGAGCTGGGAAGCACTCTGTGCCCAGCCGTGGGGCACCAAGGTCTGTGAGTGAGCTGTCCCCATGGGTCTGTGGGGCAGCTGAGGAGCAGAGGGCTCGGGGCAGTGTTTGGGCTGCTATCTGGCATGTTGGGGGGTCCTATGGAGCAGGACCACTCCAGTGACCCCCTTCCACCCGACAGCATGATGCTGCCCAGCCGCCTGCACTCCCAGGGCACTCGGCTCTTTCCAAAGTAAAAAGCTCCCAAGGGTTGGAAGGCAGTTTGGGAGGGTCTCCCAGAGGCTTCCCCCTTCCATCCAAGACTGAGGGGTGGCAGGCTGCACCCCACAGGACTCATCCTCGCCCTCGCCTCCCTCCAGCCTGGGCACCCCAGCAATGGGCTGTGCCCAGAGCACCCCAGACATCACGGCTAGGCAGGCAAACTGCCCTCGTGCCCCCAGGGAATGGCAAAGCAGCGGAAAGCAGGGATGGAGCTGGAGCCATCTGCTTGGAGAGGGGCACCCCCTCCCTGTGCTCCTCTGGGGACTCCCAGGAACAGTCGCCTGGGGAGGAGCAGGGGCTGGAGGTGGGGGACCAAGCCTGGCTCCGCTGTTTGCAACCTGGGGGGCAGAAGTTGTGTGGCACGTCCCCAGCCCCCCTGTTTCCCCCTCTCCTGCCCTGTGGCCGTAGCCATGAGCAGGGAGGAAGGAAGGGGAGACCTTGGAGGATGCAACGGAGCAGGGGTGGCCTGGCCACCGAGGCAACCTCTCTCCATCAGCAACATGTGGAGTGTCGCTATGGCAATGCCTTTTAATGTGACAAGTGGCAGGAGCCGAGAGAGATGGCAGAGATGGCAGAGATGGAGCTCAGAGGAGGCTGAGGCAGCTTTGTGAGCCTTCTTCCGCACAGACCTCCCCAGTCCAGAGCAGCTTGTGCTTTTTCCTTCACTCCCGGGGCTCTGAACTCGATGGGACTGGTGCAAGATGTGGGGAAGGAGGGATGTAGAGAGGCAGGAGGACAGCAGGGCCTGGGCAGACCTTAGGGAGGAGGTCCCTTCTGTCCCCCCAGCCCTGCTTACATCTCCAGACCTTATGACAGCTCCAGGAGCTGCAGGACTCCTGCTTGCATGCCCTGGGGGGCTGGTGGGTGCCCCTGGCTGCAGGGCTGGCTGGGCCCTGGCAGCACTCAGACCGGCTGGCAAGGCTGGGGGGCAGGCAGCAGCAGGGGACCCCTGGGGCAGGGGCATCCTCTGGCGATGCTGATGATGACGTAGGTGGTGACGATGCAGTGTTCCCTGGGTAACCTCATCAGGCTCACAACCAATGGGAGGCCGTGGCAGTGAGGTAATGCTGGGCTCTGGCACCTCATTGGGTACAGGGTATTTGGTGGTAGTGATGCCCCAGCATCCCTGTGTTGCCCCCAGGGCTGGTTGTGGGGGTAAAGTGGGGGGGGCAGCATCCTGATCACCAGTGGCTCTGGTGGGATCTCGGCACTGGGGGATGGGTCGGTGTCTCATCCTGCAAGGGCTCAGCATCACCCTGTCCCAGCATGGATGGATGGAGCAGTGGCTGGAGGGG
>NW_010230958.1:1964-2696 GCF_000690775.1 Eurypyga helias
TTGGGGAATTCCCCTGGGAGTTGGATTGAGCCCCGGACGCAGCACTGCAGTGACCCATCCTTTGCCATTAACCCCTTGGGTTGAACCCAGGAGCTCATCAGATCAGAGCTCCATGGGGTACTGCCTGCCCTGGATGGGAGCAGTCCTGGGTGTTGACAGTGCTGAGAGAATCAGCACATCCCCAAGTGCCCTCGCTCTGGTTTAGACCCCAACAACCCCAAATGTGGTGCAGAATAGGGTCTCTGCCCCCTGCTAATGCTTGCTCGGCTCTGCCCCCAGCGAAACGAGGCTGCTGCCTACTCGCGCCCATCCCGCTTTGGGGACGGCTTCCACTCGGTGCTGCTGACCTTCAAAAAAAGGGGGCGGCCTTGCCCATCCCAGCCACTGCGGCCTTCTGCCTCCGGCGCCATGCCAAGCAGCGGGAGAAGGAGCGCCTGGCCGCCCTGGGGCCCGAGGGTGCTGCTGACACCACCTTTGAGTACCAGGTAGGACCTCGCAGGGGTGCGGGACCCCGTGGGATGCGCGGCGGCATCGCTCGGGGTGCACGGGGCTGTGCTATGGCAGCGCTGTGGCTGAGGGACAGGGCTCTTGCTGGGGTCCCCCAGGAGCTGTGCCGCCAGCACATGGCTGCCAAGTCTCTCTTCGGCCGCACCGAGGCACCAGCAGCGCCAGCGGAGACCTCGCGGGTCAGCAGCGTCTCCTCCCAGTTCAGCGACGCCCCGCAGCCCAGCC
>NW_010230959.1:0-15057 GCF_000690775.1 Eurypyga helias
AGCCTGCCCTCTCACCATGGGCTGTCAGGCAATCTCTGCTCAAGCACCTGGAGCACCTTTTTCACCTCCTTCTCCACTGACCTGGGTGTCTGCAGAGATGTTTCACATATTTTCACTCCCCTCTCCAGCTGCAACTGCTGTTGAACATCAACTTTTCCTCCTTCTCAAACACATTATCCCAGAGGTGCTACCACTGTTGCTGATGGGCTCGGCCTTGGCCAGCAGTGGGTCCGTCTTGGAGCTGGCTGGCATTGGCTCTGTCGAACACCGGGGAAGCTTCCAGCAGCTTCTCATAGAAGCCAACCCCCTTCTACCAAAACCTTGCCACGCAATCCCTATACACACTAGAAAAATATGCCATGAAAGCAACAGAGTTTATTTTAAAAGAATTTTATAGGGCTATGGTTTTATTAGGAGTTCATGGTGGCATCGTAAGTCACAGAACTTTAAAGTTTTATTCACCTTGTTAAGACTTGGAGATTGAAATATTATGTTATTGTATATAAAAACTAGTATATTACTAATAAACTAGTGCAACCCACTCCCAGCTACTGTCAGCCACAAATGGCAGTTAAACCCAGTGTTAATACAACATTGAGATTTTTAACAAAGGAAATAATCATTTCCACAATTTCAGTTTAGGCACATTGCATGTACATATGAATGTTTCAGAGATGATTTCACTGCTTTTAATTGCTAACTGCACGCATGCAGCATAGGGTTGTAGTTGCTGCGGAAACATAAGTGAAATTCCTTAGTCTCTAACAATACAGTGACAATTATAGTTGCATTTACTTTGCGTACAATCTTTTAACTTTTCATTATGTTCTAAGATTACAGACTACTTTCTTCCCGTATTGTCTACCATAAAGGGATTGCAAAGTTCTGATGCATATTGTAGCTTTTAATTTCTTCTTATGTCATCTGCTGCTTTTTCTTTTGTTTTTCATGCTCCTTCTGACAGCTGATCTTTTGATAATCCCAGACAGGCTGTAGGGCCCTGAAACATGATACCTCCTGTCTGGCTTTATGAGCTATTCTGCCATTTGTCACACCAGTCAAATTAAGGTGTATGCACACACGTGTGCTATGCTAAACAAGGGTGAATCAAATAGTTTGCTGAATGTGATAACTGCTGGTTAGTATTTGGCAAGCCAAATTCAAATGGTTTTAGCTAGTGTTTGTCTAGGGAGACAGTTGTATAACCCTTCACATCTGAGACCCAAGTCTGAAAATCCTGAACAGATAGTTTCTTTAGGAGATATTCTTTGGAAATATACATATTCCTATTTATGCAGATATTTTAATGTTGTCAGCAGTACTTATGGCTGATGCCAGTCATATATTGCCTAGCTTGAGGCATTAGATAAAACTGACTTTACGATGAAAGAGGCAGCAGTTACAGAGGAATAAGAGAGTGGCTTGCATTAGAAATGCTTTAGAATAACAAGAACGTACCTCATTTTGTGTGGCCTTTCTTCAGCATTCCCTGTGAAGTCAACTGGCATAACTGGGGACTTTGCACTCATGAGGCCTGCAGTAATGAAGACATGCAGTAGCATTAGTCTAGATTCACAGCTCACGTAAGTCAGCCCAGCTCCTTTCTCTCCCATGAATAACCTCATACACATAAACTGAGATTCTGTCCACCTTATTTCTCTCTACACCCACCAGCATTCATCATCTTTAGATTGCTAAACTTTCCATAATTTAGATCTTTAAAGGAAAGCTGTGGAGCATGGTCCATAAGCAGAGTTAACAGCAAAGAAATAGAGCCAACCATCCTCTGAATTAAATGCTGGCTTTTACTGAATCAGGATATGAAATTCATATATTGCATGTGTTTTCTTTTAAAAACTATATATTAAACCAAGCTACTCCATTTTCTGCTCTGTAGAATTTGAATTCTTCTATATAGACTTTGATGTGTTACTGTCAAGGAAGAATTTTGCTGTTCTGGAAACAGACTGTTTACAGTAATATGGAGCATAGAATGATCATAACAATGAGAAAATGTAAAAAAGAAGGATCATATTCTCTACTTTGTCAGAGAATATGATTCTGAGGTGCTGCAGCTTTTTTTTTTTAATTCCACTTAAAAAAAACTGAAATTGACTTTGCATTGCAACATGAAATTTAATTTTGTGTTTAATAAGTCAGATTTCCTTATGTTATAATTTGAGACTTCTTTACAAACGGGTCATTTTCTTAGACACACACCTTGAGTGGGCTAGAGCAATAAACAGCTTATCTTGTAGCTGCTTTATAATAATGTGAAAATAATTGAAGTCTGCAGAAAAATGCATGTGAGAAAATAGGGGGAAGGAGGGCTTTGGTAGGTGAATCTGGATGGATTTTTCTCAGAGAAATGCAGTTCTGTCACCTCCCTGTGCTTATTGCAGAAGAGTGAGTTTCCTTTTCCTGGGCTTCAGGCTGCCCTCTAACCAACACACACATGTTGTATACTTTGTCTGCAGCCCCCAGCCATCTACCTCAAGGTCTCAGCCGTAGCTGTGAAAGGTATATATTTGCTCTGATGTTCTTGCTGAAGTTTCTGTCATATTTAGCAACTTTGGAATTCAAGGGTATTTTGAGGGGGGGCTTTTTTTTTTTAATGACAACTTAGAGAGGACCATTCTCTGAAATCTCAGTCTTCCCCTACATACAAGTGTACAACTTAGAAGTGAACCAGTTTTATATAGAAAAAGATGTGTGAGACAATGGATACAACTTCATCCATTTACGATTTTGTTGGATCCATTTACGATTCTGTTGGATCGGATGTGAGTGTACTGTTGGATTTTGGGAACAATAGGTAAAAAAAAAAGGGAAATAAAACAGAAAACAATATTGGCCATCATTGTATATAAACATGTACAGATTTATACCAATTAAGAAGCATCTCATAGATTTTTGTGCCTACCAAAAAACGTGCAGTTATCCTAAGATCCTCAAATAGAGGTTCACAAGAAAGGACTGCCTGAGAAAAAAGAAAACAAGAAGGAAATAAAGGTTTTCTTCTAAACCACAGGCCTTCTGGGACATAATTACTGCAGTAACAACAAAAAAAGTTATTGCTAGACCAGACATGCTGCATTTCAGATACAGGAGGTTATAGCAGACATAAATAAGCCAGTTTTGATAAATGAGGAATCTGAAAATCTGCTGAGAATGTTATTTTTGGCTCTGATACACTCAGTGTAATCCCAGCCTTCAGAACCTGGCTCTGAAAAATGTCTGACATGTAATTGATGTGCAAAGGCCAGCAGATACATTTGAAACATTTGTTTACATACACTTTTTGGGACGTTGAGTTGGTGTGTAAAAATGGTTAAGCAAAATCACACTAATAAAGATAACCTTAAGTAAAAGGGCAGGGCCCAAATTTTTAAAGGGGTTTAGAAATTTTGGTCAGCTCTTACAGTTCAAAGACGAAGGTTTAAAAAAATGCACTCTACCTTGAAGATGTGGTTAGCTAAGATGCCCTATTTCTGTTTGTTGAGCTACGCTTATACCTCAAGAAATAATCAAATTGCACTTGAAAATTTTAAAT
Organism: Eurypyga helias; assembly: GCF_000690775.1. NCBI lineage: Eukaryota > Metazoa > Chordata > Aves > Eurypygiformes > Eurypygidae > Eurypyga > Eurypyga helias. Next base: position 3,554 of record NW_010230959.1, read on the forward strand.
TCATGTTTGAAACTGGAAATTTCAGCATTTTTCTAAGGCTTCTTTTCTCCCCATAATGAACACAGTTTCTTTATGCTTTTTTGCTTTGCCCCAAAACATATTTTGGCTATGTACTGTAGCCATATTTTGTTTTGAATATACTCAGTGTTGTATCAGAAAAAATAACATTATGTCACAACCTTCCTGAGCAACTGCTAGCAAGCCGTCGCCATCACTTCCTGCTGTTTCAGCTTTATGGTGTAGAGATTGTGAGCTCAGCCCTCCTACCTAAAGCTTCTGCTCAGATTTTCTCTTGAAAGTCACCAGTGGGTTTTCTGAGACGCGTTGGCTCCTATTTGATGGCATCACAGAGGAGGATGTGTTAGCATCTGGAGTGCTTAAGAAAATGTTGGATTTCTGCAGAGACTGCAGATTTCTCACATTCCTTCATCAGTGATGAAACTTTCCTTCCAATGCCCTGAATCTTCTGTAGGCACTTGCTTTCAAAGGCGTCTAGTTTCCTGATTTGGTGGATTTCCAGTTCTCACAACCATATGCTAACACAGAGGTTCTATTTGAGTTGGAAATTTTTCATTTTATTCTGTTCTTTATAGCTGTGGCTTCCATATGTTGTTGAATTTAGTTAGTACTCATGCTTTTCCTATACTTGATGTTCCTTTTTCTGATCTTTACTGGCCATAGAAGATGGAGCAATTCCTCTGCTGGATCAGAAAAATAATGGAGAATTTAGAGATAATGTTTTGTAATTGTTTAATTCAGTGCTTAACTAAAGGAAAAATCTGCATGTCTGAAATTTTTAAATATATTATTGTCACTTTTAATGACTTTGATTTATAAAAAAATTGAGAGATTTACCTATTTCTATGTTTCCTTTTTGGACATTTTGGACAGTTTAATATACATTTTTATTTATTTGTTGCAGAGTCAGGTAAGTAGCTATCTGCTTAACTTTTAGCACATGAGAGTGCCATCTGATTTCATTGACCTCTTGTACCTCTTCAGTACACACAGGATTAAGCAAGAGTCATATCTTTTGTATACGAAGCTAAAAGATGTGTTACCCTCCCACCCCAAACATAGCAAATACTAACTTGTACAACTCTTTTGTTCTAGCGAAGTTATTTTAAGATATAAGAATTACATCAAATGACTTTCAGTTTTCCCATTGTATAGGCATTTTAGATTTTTCTTTCTGAAGCATGGAGAAAAAACTCCACAATTCACAGCTTGCTCTAGCAAACCTGCCTGTAAACATGACCAAACTAACCTATCTTTGTTTAGAAGAGACTGACTTTGCAGAATTAAGAGTAAACTGAGGTGACAATCATTTCATGTGGATTGTGACCGAGTAACAATGCTTCCATGACTGTGAATGCTTCCACAGCATTACAGCTTAAAACAAAACAATAACGTATTGTTTATAGGCCCTATTCTGAACCCTCACATGTAGGATTAACTTTCGGCTACTGCTGTTTCATATAAATAAAAAAGAGCACTCAGCACCTCCCCAGATTTCATACATGTTACTAACGCAAGCTGTAACAACACAAGCCAGTGCACAAGCACGTCAGGGTGGCATAGCAGAAGCAAGTGGGTAGACAATGGTACCACTTGGATTGGTGGCCTATTAAGCCAACCCATAACTAGCAGAATTAAGTCCAATGACAAATAGCATTTCCCTGCTCTCTTTATACCTCTTTAGCATGTCCCTTTCTTCTTAGCAGCAGTCTGTCTTCTAGGTGTTTTTTTGATCTTCCTAAGGCCTACCCTCCAATGATCCCTAGACACATGCCTGCATGTTAGACCTGATACGTAAATGTCCCAGCCTGAACACTGAAACAAGCAACAGACACTTATGGTGTATATCCATGAAACAAGAATATGCAGATGAAAGCTACAACACCCTCCTCCAAAAATACAAAACCAAAACAGTATTATTGCTAATTGTCTACTGAAATCTATAGTTATCTGCTGAGATTAAAGTATTATTTAGGAAGATGACGGCCTTAGCCTGTGACAGAAGATTTTACTACTTTATTATTCCTGGTTTGTCTTTGAAACTGCAAAAATATTGAAGAGTAACACTGAGCTACCCATAGTACATTGTACATCTTGTTTTCTTTGCATATTGGAGACATGGACTGGTGTCTGTTCAGCAACTGCTAAATCTTGATCCAGCTTCTTTGGACTTAAATACATTGGTCCTGTACCACTTAATGTCTACTCAAACCACGGGAGGGGGTAGGGAATAGAAATTAAAAAGGAAGAAAGGAAGCTAAGTGGAGGAGTAACAAGGAACAGAGTAGTGCATACAATTTTTCTAGAGGAAGGAGAGAAATGGGAGAAGGAAGGAACAGATTTAAAGAAAATTTGAAATAAAACAATAAGGTAAATGCGGGTACCTAGGTGGCAGTGGATGCCATATCTTCATAATTGCCAATGCCTTCTACAACAGCTGCCTTACACTCAGAATCTCTCTTGATTTAGCTTACTGTTACTGTAGCACACATGTTTAGAGCACAGAGTAACATTAACAAAAGAAATATAAAGGTGCTGATTCTGCTAACATTTACATGTATTCTTGCCTTTAAGAACATAGATTCTTACGTTCTGGTAGTCCCATCGAGCTCAAGAGGTATATTTGTATGTATAAAGCTATATGCATGGCAGAGCATTTGCATGTTGAGAGCACTAGCAAGGGCGGAAACCGCCTGATAGAGATGCAGTTCCTACTGGCTAAAACATTCTCCTGCTACAATACTTTACACCACAGGCCTGAGAAAGTAACATTACCAACAAAACAGACTTCTGTTATTTTTGTAGCTCTTTGCAGCAGCTGCATCAGCAGTAAGGGTTTGCTGGCAGGAACCTGTCAAAGCAAAAACCTGCATCGCAGACCAGCATACTCACACAAGCAAGACCATTTCTGGTCTGCCTCTGATGCAGGTAGTTCTTCGAGCAGAGCCAGAGGTTCAAACTGAATTGGAGCTTATCACAGCGCATTAAGTTTACCTGAGAAGATTTCTAGTCAAATACCTTTCTGAAAGTTGGGGATCATGATGGATATTTTGTAAGAGGGAGTTTTGGCTCAAATACTATGTTATAAAGCATTCCTTCTTTTTGCCAAAGAAAGATATTTCTTGCATTTTAGCTCATGAAGCTGTTGCCTTTTCATGGCACTGTATACAAATAATCCAAAAAATGTTTCATCATAAGTGCTGTATATAATATATTATTACAGTACATCTATTTAATTGGAGCATACCAAATCAAGGTGACTGGTTTTTATTGGACTGTCTCCCAGTAAACTGGCATACCTTAATGATACTGAATGGTAATCACTGCTGCTTAGTGGGATTATATTTTACATAAATTGCTCTTAATAGTGATGTATTTAGTTAGTGCCAGATAGTTAAATGATGTTTATCCAAGTGCTAAATTCGAGGTGTTACTCATTGAATGCACAGTGTGCCAAATAAAGATTAAATATTACATATTTTTTCTTCACAGAAGGGATCAGTGAATAACAGTTCCAGATAATAGAATTGACAAATTTCTTTTGAGATTGCGTTTTTGAAATGCAATACAGAAGCAAAGGAGAAGGCCTGCTTTTTACAAAAAATTACATTTAGAGATCATGTAATTCACAATTTCAGGTCTGAAATTTCATTCTTCGTTTTGTCCCAGTCCCTTTGTGACTTATAAACATGATCATTTTTAGATTAGCTTTTCCTTAAGCTACTCCGGCAGCAAAACTTGTTTAAAACATCAGTATCTGAAGAATTCCTTTGTATGTAGACGTACTCTTCCAACAAGCACTGGGCAGAATTTTACAGCAGGCATTTGAGCTTGTTTGAGAGCACTCTTAGAGTTGCTTAAAAAGAATATGAAACATTTCCTACATATGTAATACTCATCTTTCAAATCTAATTTGATTTTTAAACTAAATCAAGTTTGGAAAAAGGGGTTTACACTGTGGGCCTAGCATTTCTGTTGTACACATTGAAAAACTAAAGCATGAGAATGCTTAAGGCTTTACCCAGGGTCCTGTAATAAGTCCAGTTAGTACAAGTAACAGAGGAGGCAGATTAAAATGTCCTCACAGGCAGAGTATAAAACATGAAGGTGCTTGTGGGTGACATTTGTATGAAGATGCCAGACAACAAACTTGGCAGTTGAGGCACTAATACTAAACTCTTTGAGCAACTGTGCTACCAAGTGCTTACCTCCTGCAGAGGGTGAGTCAGAAAGGGGGAGCGAGGCAAATAACAGCTCAGATGAATCCACCAATCTGTGTGTCAGGGCTCTGAACTAGATCCAGTTCAGGAACTCAGGGTTAGCTGCCTAACTTTAATATTCTGCCTTCTGCTGTGACATATCCGTGGAAGTACTGATGTGTATATTTCTTCATTGAAGGCAAAGCTGGTGTATATTTTTATTAAATTACTTCATTGGTACCTGCAACAGGCTATTCAAGGGGTGGGTCTCATCCTGAAATTAATTTTTATTCTTTGGATATAGCTTTTGGAGGATTTAATCAGTGGGAATCATGTAGCTAGTTGGTTGATGAATCTGTCTCCATCTGTCCTTCCTTCCTTGTTAGAGCTGAGATTTTAATTACAAACATCTGTGCACTATCTCAGTTTCTTCATTAAAAATAGGAATTGAAGTTGCCTTGTTGCTGCTGGCAGAGACAGAACAGAGCAAACACCATGATATAATCATTCACACGGTTTAAGGGAGAATCCTCCCTCCCTGCCTCCTGGGGGTCTAGTTTGAAGGACAGGTGAGCATGCAGATTTTATTTGTGGGGATTTCCCCATGTGAGGAGGAGCATGCCAGAAGTAAGTTATATTTATACATTTATTTTTATCTATAAATTATTACTAGAGGAGTTTTTGTTCTGTAAAAATAACTCTTGATAATTGGATCAGCATTTGTGGCTAAGGTATGTTGAGCAGAAGCCTCCTTACCACTGGTGCATTCTCTTTTGCATGAGAGCACGTGAGTTTCACTGAGGTTCTTTAAAAACCCATGTTCTGTGCTCCTGTAGTCAGACTAAAATCTTCATTTTTGTGGTTTGGAAAATACAGCGAAAGCTATGGAGGGAGAGAGAGCATGCCTCTTGAGGGAAACTTTATATGGAGGGAGCATCAATACTTGCTCTTGATCACGTGAACCTTTTTTACTGCGGTGGTTAGGAGGATGTGCCAGCTAGAGAGATAGCCCTTGCTCCCTTCATGCCTCTCCTTCCTGCCTAATGAAAGAGCAGATGGAATGCTCCTTTCATGATATACATGGCTCATCATTATTTATTCATGTGTTCATCTTTCCCTTTCTGATGAGAGTACGTGTAGGAGAACATTATAAAGCCAAGGTAGTTTTCTGCAGTAGATTCAGGAGGTTTAAAAAGCATCTTTGCAGCTAGAAATGCATACATTTTTCAAAAGCGTACATGCAAACACAGTTTAATAAAGAGGGCACTCAGGAAGCTGTTCATTTATGGTTCTGTGGTGTGCCTCATTTCTAACATAATGCTCCACAACACGGGAATTATTGCAGTGCTAGCCTTCACTACTGTTGGGTTACATCTAATTGTATAACTCAAACTCATTGTTCACAGAAAACAGGAGCAGCAAACCTATAGTTTTCTTCTGTTAGCAAGGGTAAAGTAGCAGCACTTCTGACAGATAACTCTTTGCCTTTCCCTTCCCCCTCCCTGCGTTTTCTTTCACTTGAAGGTGGACAAAATGATACAGAGGAGAAAAGAGTGAACAGAGAGGAGTAAAATGTCACAGGAAATAGAGCTGAGAGTGGAGAGAGCATAGAATTTAATTTGAGACACTCACTGGATTTTTTTCCTATAGTGATTTCTGCTGCTTAATTAAGCAGTCTGATAGCCACAGTGCTCAGCTCTCTCCAGCTCTGATCTATGGCATTAAAGAATTTCCAGCCCACACCTTTTATTATACTGACTGCAGGCACTGCGAAAACCATGAAAAGCAAGGATATTGACATTTTAATCACCCAGCTGTGACATTAGGAAGATTTTGGCACTATGTGATCTAACATACACGTTGTCTTGATATGTAGTGATACAAAGAGACATCTGAAGCTGCAGGTTTAACCTTGGAGGTTTTTTCCTCCAATTATGCTGCCGTAGCACATCATTGCATTATATTGTGTGCAAAAGGGCTGTTTCTAAAGCGGTATTGTTGCAGTCCTACAGTTTCTTTGCTTTAAGACAGGGGGCAGTGGGTACTCTACGGGTGGGTTGGTGCATGCAGAATGACAATCAGGCTTTAAGAGAAAGTATTTGAAATCTGGGTGTCACATATAGCAAAAGGATTTTGAGGTGTGGCACCCTAATGCCAGGCTACCTAAATTGTTAGGTTTCCTTAAGAGACAAATTGAACAGACTTGAAAGAGGATGCAGTTCTGCTAAAGGAGTTAAAATATTAAGCATAACCCAACTTTTTAGCATATATTTGCTATAATTTCCTTTTTCTTTATTACAGAAAGCATGGAAGGAGATTGTGGTGGAGTTTTTGCCTATGTCTTTCTTAATCCTAGAGAAACTTCTGGTTTTACTTGCTGCAACTACAGTTGACAATAGATTGACATAACAATTCAAACGATGAAAACTGAAATAACCTTTCAAACTAATATAAACTCTAATAATTTTCTAGGAATCCCAGAATCAAACTAGCATTCGGCAGATGCGTATCCTTAACAAATAATACCTCTTCCCTGCATACATACGCAGACAGGAAGCCAGGCAGGCCTTCTCCAGCGCTTGAAGAGAACAAATAAAAGCAAGAATTGAGGGTTGCCTATGCTAAAGCCATCAGCAATTTCTCCTTCCTAAAAAACCCCAAAGTGTTTCTCCTAGGCCCAGGCAGTGGTATGGGCACCAGCCCTTTGGCATCATTGACGTGTGATCCTCCAGTCTGCAGAAGGAAAACCAAATCGTGTTTTTTCCAATCACAGTGAAAACACTGCTACATAAACATGACCCTTCATTGTCCTCTCCAAAAGAATAATGCCATGCACTTTCCTTCATTTCTGTCCCTGTCTATGTCCCTTTGCCTTTTATGCATTTGTAGATGACTCATGTTATATGAAGCTGAGAAAAAAAGAGACAGAGATGCATGGGTGGGCAGTCTAAATCCATGCTTCCTACAGCCCCTGCCCTAACAAGCATGCCACTCTCTAGTTGCAAGTGGAAAAATCAAAGGAGAAGAAAAGCTTGGCTTGATACAGGGTAGTTACTTGGTTTTCAGTGCTGTCTGCAGCTGCAGTCCCCTCCTACCACAGTTATACCTTCAGAGCATCCTACAGAACAGCACACATACAGAGAGTCACACACAGCTCATGTTTTGCAAGTAGCCATGTAATTGTCCCATTTGGGCACTTCTACTAAACAGCCAAACTGTTCATGTGCTTACAACTGTGCTGAAAATCATCTTCAAAACCTCCAACTTGGTAATTTCTTCTACAGTCATGTATTTTAACACTTACTGCCTGAACTCAGTGTACAGTTGACTCCTCAGACAAGTGATGGGTAGCTGAAGATCTTCATTTGGACTTTCCAATTTCCATAGGGCAGCCCTGTGTATCATTTGCCAGTTAAGCCCTCCTCCTTTAAAAGAATATGAAAAATACTGACCAAAACAGCTAGATTTAACAAGGCAATTTTAGCTTTATATGTAAGATGTCTTTTTCCGATTAAAATACCCTTCCTTTTGGAAGCATTTTGAAAGCCCACCAAAAAGATTCATTTTCTATAACTAAAATGTCTGCCAATTGTATATTGCTTAAGAAGTCAATTTGTGAATTTTGGGACTTTTTTTTTTCCCCCACCTTCTTTATTAGAATATCGCATCAGTTTCCCAATGTGATGAACACAGAATCCCTGAAAAAAATGGATTTGTTCTGCAGATACAAAACAGGACAATTCAGAGTGATGTGCATGAGGATGTAACAGTAATTTTATTGGCACATTCCCTTAGGATGCCTTACAGAGAGGACGTATTATAAGCTACCTGCATATCTCTATTTTGACACTGGATTTATTTGTATATTACACCAAGTGTAAATTTTAAGCCCTGCTTTTCCTCTGCAGAACACTTAGGTAGACTTGGAGTAGACAAGCTGAGGCGCCCCATGGCATACTTTACACTCACTAGTAAAAACGCCCCAGAGAGCACTGTGGGCTGCATGGTTAGTAGCTATTCTTCTGCATGATGACAAAAGTGCTTTTCCCCACAAACAATTATGCTTAAGCACTCATTCAGGGTGGAGCAGAGGTAGGGATGTCCCTGCCCAGTGGTAGGAAAGGTACACTTGCTTGCTGTGGGTCAGATTAATCAGTCTTCCCTCTTTTGTAACTAGGAAATGGTTGACATTGATACTCAGCCTGGGTAACAATAACCAGTGGGATGTTGATTTGAAGGGGAGAGTATATGCAGGTATGCCTCCTATTCTGCTTAAGAGGAAGAAAGAAGCGAGTGGTCTGTTTTCATCTACATGACCCCAGCTAGCTGACTTCCCAGTTTCCAACAGGTCTGTTAAGCCCTGTGTTTTTATTGGTGCTCACTTGCTTATCTTAATAAAATATATCAGAGCATATCTGCCACACACAACTGGCCTGGAGAAGCATTTAATTTTATTTTCCCACTTCTTGCAGGATATATTTTGTTCTATATATGTAATTTATGCTTTGCACAGTAATGAGTCCATCAAGCTACAAATGATCAAAATGCTGGATACTGTATATCTCAGCAGCATGGCAGGAGAAAATGCATTCATGTCTCCTGCCTACTAATACAGGCTCACAGATTACATTTTCAGTTTTGAATTTCATACTTTCCATTTCGATGTGAAGGGAGAAGGATGATCTCTTCTTTTATAGACAGCTGTCTGCACCAGTCTTTATTCCTGATATGATTTTCTCTGAATACAACCTTTTTCTTTCATCTGTATATATATATATATACACACACACACAAGGGTATCCATAGAAGAATATATCTACAAAGTATATGCTACATGTCAGAACATATAAAAGCTTCCCAATAAGCCATAAGCTCCTTCACTTTGTATCTTCCGAGAGGGTTTCTCAGTGCATTTCAAAAATTGCAGTAAACTAGATTGCAAACAGATTAATAATAATTAGCACTTATATTATCAGCAATGTGTTGGAATTAATCAATCTTCATCTTGCACCTAATCTATTTGTAATCAGATATCATCTCTGACATATTGTAGACGAATAGTCCTATCCAAAGACCAACATCCCAAGATGGAATTAAATGCAGAAATGCAGAGGCATAACTGCAATCCTGACTTGAAATTCTCTCCTCTTAGTCCATTTTCTGCCACCTGGACAGCACCTGCTCCCAGCTACCGAAGCGTGTCCATGCTGTATGTGCCCCATGTGAGTCATCTTTGCCAGGCTTGTGTGGGCCTCCGTTCGGGGTCAGCCTGAGTAGATCTCTCCAGGGGTTGTCCTGGAGCTCCACACGTCAATATCAGCTGCAGCCCTGAGAATGGGGAAAGGGTGGAGGAAGGGGGAGGTGGTGAGCCCAATGATATGTCCTTACCAGTTCACAGGTGAAGCACAGCTGAAGAGTGGTTGCAAACTGCTGCTCTAGAAGACTCAGTAGTTGTGGTGCACAAATACACATTTACTTGTTCAGGGGGAAAACAGTGAGTGCTTCTAAGAAATTGCAGAAAGTGGTGCTCACAGTCCTGTCTTCTCAACTTTGAAATGTCTACATCTGTTTCTCACCTCTACTGCAAGCTCTAGCAATTATTTTTTTTTTATTTTAACTTGCACTTACTGTAAAGCTTTTAAGTGATGTGAGAGGGTTTGTGCATGTTGTAGTGCTTAAAAATGCCCCTGTGAGACAGCGATGTTGAACAACAGATTTGCATTCAGATGGAATTTTTTTTTTGCTTTGCAAAAGTCATCAATGAGAGCATCTCAAAGCCATCTTTGGAGAATGCAAATAACTTCCATTATGAATGGCTTAAGGAGTTGTGCTGCTTTCTAAGGTTATAGCTGCCATCTAATCATATGGTATGACACACTAATATTAATCTCAAATATGCTGTTATTTGAAAGCATTAGCAGAATATGTTTTAGCATCTAGTGCCTGATCTTTAATTGCAGTTGAATCAATGTTAATATTCAGTGTGTTACAGGGCTGTTGGCCAGCAATGCCAGGTGGGGCCCGGTTACGGAGCACCTGCACAATTCCTCTGTACTACAGGCAGAAAGAGGGAAAGTTTTGTCCTGAATCTTTGATCTGTACTGCAAGAAACTCAGTGTTATTTTTCCCTTTCCCTTCTATTGAACTATACTGGAGCTACTGTAGCTTAGCAGGGTAACAGAAGATATTCAAGCTGAGTGTCAGAGGAGTCTAGAGCAGGCTCTGCTTAGCTGTCCCTCTTCTCCAATTTCTGACTTCTGTGCTGCATTAAGCTGTGCCCTCAGCTCTAAGGACTTCACTCCATCATTCATGGAATGTTTCCCTTCGTTCATCACTTCAGAGTACCGTTCACTGATTTTTTACACAGTACTTTAGGATGCTGCATATCACTCCATGACCTGGTCTTTCTACCAGTCTCTCCCATAGTTACCCTATGTATGTACGAGCATGGGTCTGTATTTACTTACATAACACAGAGTCATCTTATAAAGATCAGTTGATTAGGAATGGCAAAGTATTAAGTTCTGTGAGCACATCATATAAAATAAATACGATAACTGAAATAGCAGTTGACTTCTTATATGGGAAAATAAGTAATAATTACCTTTGACAAGACTTAACTTCCCTTCTGCTTTTCTTTCTTCCCCAAAGCAAGCTGATGCACAAGTAATTTTTGTGTGATGTGTTTTTCAGATACGGAGACAAGTGAAAAAATCCAGAAAAGTGGAGTTCTTCAGGTGTTTGCGAGTCTGTTGACGCCACAATCTTCCTGCACAGCAAAAGTAGCTAACATCATAGCAGAAGTAGCCAGAAATGGTGAGGTTTTCTACAAGAACTTTTCTGCTGGAACATCTTCAGTTTTTCACCTCACTTGTCAGTATGTTTTACTTAATTTATGTTTTCATTTTGTAGATTAGACACCTTTCATGTCCCTCCCTTCCACTCTTTTTGGTTTTGTTTTGTCAGATTTTGTTTCTCTACTCTTTAATACAATCAAAACAGCATTCGGCTGCTGGAATTTTTTTCTTCCTTATTTTCATGTTTATTTTTTCATGTTTATTTTGTATGACAATCAAGAGTATAATTTATTGGGCAGAAGTAGCACACCATTGGTTTTATGAAATGCATATACAAAAGAAAAGATGTGCGTCATTTGTACAACTGTTACACATAGTGCATGTAGTTACAACAGTGGTATGTATACAGGTGGTTAAGGGGTAGCATATGGTTTCTTTGGTCTGAGATTCATGATAACATTATTATCGTGTCGTGGTTTAACTCCGGCTA
>NW_010230960.1:0-216 GCF_000690775.1 Eurypyga helias
CAGCTCCTCCTCCGCCACCGACTCCTTCACCACGCTCTGCGGGGCAAGGACAGGCGGCTGCGTCAAGCCCCGGGACAGCCCCCCCGTGGGTCCCCGGGCAGGGGGGATGCTCACCTGGATCTGCTCCACCTCCCTGACCAGCTCCTGCACCTCGTGCTGCAGCCGGTGGTACCGCTGCTGGGGCGTCTCTTTGGCACCGAGACCCTCCCCGAGCTG
>NW_010230961.1:0-1166 GCF_000690775.1 Eurypyga helias
CCGCATTGTATTTTCCACTCTCACTTTGTGGCGGGGCTGCAGGGGCGACCAGCGGTCGGTGCCTCAGCGGGGCGTCAGAGCAAGCTCTGGAGAGCATGGGGGGTTCCCACGGCCCAGCCGCAGGCTGCACCCCAGAGCTGCAGCCTGAGGAGCCCCGCAGCCTGCGGCTGTAGTGCCGCTGCTCCGCTGCCCCTCGGCAGACACGGAAAAAAACCCGCTCCTCATGTGCTTTTTAGGAACCGGGTGCCATGGGGAAGCACACAAAGCAGCAAGCAAACGCGGAAAGCCCATGAGGGTGCAGTGTGAGCGTGTCACAGCACGAGCAGCAGCAGTGCTGGGCCCTGGCAAAGGTGCCGTCACAGCTCACACGCCTGCGCCCCCCTCGCCTGCCCCCTCCGCCAGCCAGCGGCCCTGTTTGCTCTGAGCTGGGCCACGTCGCAGCGGGACCCCTCTCCATGCTGAGCCTGGCAAGGCACGGCGGGGCCCTGTGGCAGATGCTGCCCTGCCAGGCGTCCCAGCGCCGACTGAGGCCCCTTCGCGCCCCCACCTTCCCGGCCCGGGGGATCGCCTTTCCCTGATCCCTCTCATCTGCTCCGATCCCCTCTGATCGCATTACTGCTCGCCCATCACCTGCACGTGCACCTCAGCCCTGCCAGCCTGAACCGGCAGCTCTGCCAGCCTGGCCGGGGTCTGGCGGGGGCCTCGTGGGCTGCGGCGCAGCGGACATGACCCTGGGACCGGCCATCTCTGTCGTCTGTGACAGCTGGGCCGTGGAGCCACCACAGGGCAGGGAGGCTGTGCTGCCGTGCGGGAAGGGGCAGCAGGCAGGCTGGGGCAGGCTGCTGGGAAACCCCACAGCACTTCAGGGGTTCCAGCAGGCTGCCGGCAAGCAGGAAATAAAGGTCTTGTGCACAAGCACCATCAGCACTGAGTGGTCAGTCTGGGGCTGAGCAGAGCAATGCCAGGCTGGGCTGCCCCTGCCGTGAGCATCAGTGGGCTGAGGGGTGGGTGAAGGGGCTCCCTCAGCCCCTGACGCTGGCCCTGGAAACATCTCCAGTGAGCACACTTGGCTCCAGGCCTGAGGAGCTGTGCCTGGCAGCTCCTCAGGTGAAGAAAGAAGTAGGCAAACGCCATCCACTGCTCTGCCCCCCTGAAGATAGTTGAGC
>NW_010230962.1:0-18028 GCF_000690775.1 Eurypyga helias
TCCTGGCTGAACCCAGCACAACACTAATTAGAAGTTATGGTTAAGTATGTCATTTGTTAGATGCATTTTAGCTAGAGTTGGGAAAACTTATCCTTTTTTATACTTTGTAGTACTTTCACAGATAACATTAAAGATTTTTTTTTTTTTTGAATAACAAGATGTTGAACAGGATCAAAGTATGGTGAGATATTTTCTTCTCTTTTTTTTTTTTTTTTTTTGTCATTTCAGGTGACTGGGAGCACTGGAGTAAGAGAGTTCAGGAATATGTGTATCCAACAGACAGTGTCCCAGACTACGCATCTATTCTGGTTCCAAACGTTGACAATGCCAGAACTCAGTTTTTGATAAACACAATTGCAAAGCAACAGAAGGTAAGTACAGCATTACTTATTTAAGTGTCCATCTACTATATGAAACAAATAGAAACCGACTTATAAAATAACTGGGAGTTTCAATCATTCTTCATATTCTCTGTCTTTAGTCATTGCCTGTCAGGCGTGCCATTATTTACATATTGCCCTATTTTTATTTTCTTAACATGAGTCCTGTACTTCTTTCTGTTCATGGGCAAAGTGTTTAAAATATCCTTTTTTTAAAAAAGAAATTTGTCATGTAAGTTTAACTCCAAGAACCTACCATTTCTCATAGAAAGGCATAAAACCTTATTCTTAGTCCTTACACTATATTAATTTTTCTGTTTTGTGGTTTATTGAATAGGGAAACAAGGAAAACAAATTTCACAAGGCAGCTCACTAAAACCCTGATTTAAATTCCTAGTTTTATATTTTTCTCTTGTTAGAAAAGCTGTAGTTAATAGCAGCAGCAACAGCTATAGAAAATGAGAGAACGCTCCTCATACAGATTTAGCCAATAGGACTAATCTCATGGCTTTTGACTTAGGCCGCATTAAACAATAGTTACTAAAACATATATAGGCCTATTTTCAGACAAAGGAAGATCTGAATAATACATATTTTTACTTAATTATTAAGAGCACATTGCTCTTAATAATCCTAGCAACTTCCTATGGAAATCTGTGTCAGCTTGTGCAATATAAGACAATGTACTCCATTCTTAGTAGCTGGAGCCATGTGAGAAATACAAGTGTATGAACCAGTGCTGAAACCTGTTTTTTCTGCAAAATTCTAGGATTTGGATAGAACACCTGTTGATTGCGTTTGATGAAACTTTCCCAGAGGCCATAATGTGGCTGTACCTTTGGTGATTCCCACATGAATTATGAAAACATGCAAATTCTTTAGGTTTATAGGAGGAGCTTCAAAAAAGGATTACCTTTCCTGAGGTGGAAAGCAACAGTCTTTCATCCATCTGATTGTTTCCTATGCATACTAACATATATTACAAAGCCATAGATATTTCTGGGTCAGTTCAGACTTCTGTACACAGTTCAGTATCTATTATTCTTACTTGTAATTGTTGTTACACCATGTCTCTACAGACCTCTTTTAGTAATATGCTTGAGAGGGGATATAGCTAAATCTAATCTATTCTGTATTGTTGCTTTAAGGACAGTGCTGGGACGAAGGAACTATCCTTCTATTACAAGCATGTGTCACAAAGGACACCTATAGCAAAAACAAACAGTAGAAATTTTAGATTCAAATTAGATGTCAGAGACTACTTTCCATTATGAAGAAAGCCTTCTTAGAGTCATTCATTACAAAAGAATGCTGCAGTGAATGGGCTTGAAAGGGGAAGAGGTTAGGCAACTGGAAGAAAAACCTCTAGTATATTCTTGCTTCATCCTTTCTCTTGATTCTGTAAATAATTCGTCTTGGAGAATCTGGGTGGGATAAAAAAGACATATTGTGTCCCTGCATATGGAGACACAGGAAAAACCTACCAGAATAATATGTTATTCATAAGAAGACACAGAATGTATCCCTTTCTCTAAAATAGCTCTGTTATATGTACTTAATTATAAGTTTTGATACTACTTACGTGATTTAAATACCTGTTACACACAGTTTTGCTCACAGGAGAACAGGGGACTGCAAAGACAGTCATGATTAAGGTATATGTGAAGAAATATGACCCAGAAGTGCATTTGTCAAAACAGTTAAACTTTTCATCTGCCACAGAACCATTTATGTTTCAGGTAAAAATAAAAGTCTTAGGTAATTCTTGCATATAATTTCCTTGCAAAGTGTTTCAAGTGTACTTAATTCTCATGATAAAAGGATTTAGAAATAAAGTCTAAAGGATCTTTTTCCTCTAAGTCATTTAAACACTTCAGAAAACTCTATAAAAAGTAATTTTTGCAGATCAGAATGAAATAGTCACTTACATAAAGATATATACATTCATAACTGTTGTGTGCTTTTTCAGGATGGAATTCTAAGAATCCATTTTTTGCTGAAGACTTTTCCTTCTTATTTTAGATTAATGAAAAAAATTGGTTATAGTTCTTCAGTTTTTTTCTTTATTCTTTAGTTTATAATTGCATTTTTTATTTTTGTTACATTAAAAGAAGATTTCAACATATTCTTTTATTTTTCCTCAGCTCAGGAGTGACTATAGCATCAGAAATCCAATCTTTAAGGTCCTTTTATCACCACAACTTTTTAGAGATCTCCCTTTCACAATATAACTGTTAAAATTCTGTATAAATAGAAGCAAATACTGGAGATCCTGACAGTGCTTTCAAGTGCTGAAAGGATGATTTATACTACTGTACTAAGTTTCACAACTACTAATTTGCTAGGAAGTGATCCTATAAGTTTAATTGGCTTTATTACCTCTTCAAATCAATGAATTCATTATGAGAATCTGCCAGTAGGGTGAAGTAATAATTTTGGAATATTTCTGGTTGTAGAGTCTGCTCATAGAGCAGGTCTTACCAACTTCATCCCAAAATCTAGTTTCCTTTTTTTTATAGAAGCTAAGGTAAATGTTATTAAGAAAATGGTGAAAAATGATGGCTTAAACTCACAGGATATCTGCTGAGCTTTTCTGTTATGCGTAAGATCTCTGCCCATGATTTATATCAAACTGTGAGACAGAGTAAGGTGGGCATCCTTTCATGCATGAAATGTTAATTGAACAGTCAGTATCTGTTTCTTAGTGTCCTTTACTTAGTGTATTATGTGTCTCTAGAACATTGCTGTCTTAAAAACAAAATGCAGGCTTCCTGGTCTCTGGTACAGAGAGTCTGTGAAAGGACCTTATTGTGTCTTGTCTCTGCTACAGTCCTGTAACACCTCAGAAGATATGCTCATTCTTTTCATAAATCTAGCTGAATACATAGCTCACTGATTTCCAAGAGAGAGGGCAGGAAAACAGTTGAAGATTCTCAGATTCACAGAGTGGTAGGGGTTGGAAAGGACCTCTAGAGCTCATCTAGTCCAACCCCCCTGCCAGAGCAGGATCACCTAGAGTAGATCCCACAGGAACAAGTCTAGGCGGCTTTTGAAAGTCTCCAGAGAAGGAGCCCCCACCCCCTCTCTGGGCAGCCTGTTCCAGGGCTCTGTCACCCTCACAGGGAAGAAGTGTTTCCTCATGTTCAGGTTGAACTGTCTGTTTTCCAGTTTATGGCCATTGCCCCTAGTCCTGTCACTGGACACCACTGGAAAGAGCCTGGCCCCATCCTCCTGACACCCACCCTTTAGACATTGATAAGTACTGATAAGATCCCCCCTCAGCCTCCTCTTCTCCAAGCTAAACAGACCCAGCCCTCTCAGCCTTTCCTCATATGGAAGGTGCTCCAGGCCCTTCATCATCTTAGTGGCCCTGTGCTGGACCCTCTCCCGCAGTTCCTTGTCCTTCTTGAGCTGAGCAGCCAGAACTGGACACAGCACTCCAGGTGAGGCCTCACCAGCACACAGTAGAGGGGGAAGATAACTTCCCTTGACCTGCTGGCCACGCTCTAAACACTTCAAAGACCCACACTCAAAACAGTTTTTTGAATTTAGAGCCATTATTCTAAGGATATTTTAAAGATTGGGTGATTTTGGATGTGTTAGATGTGCTAAAAAGTTCAGCATTTCCTATGTAATCCATTTCTTTATCTGCAGTTTATTTTTTTCATCTTAATCACATATCTCCAAATGACACATTAATGCTGACAATGTTTTTATATGTATACATGTGAGAACACTTAGCTAACTATTTTCTGTTGTGAAAAAATGGAAAAAATAAACATTGGACAAAACTTATATCTGCTTTCTATTTCAAAAATGCTATTAATACTTCTATCTTTGTGATGGCACATGCCACGTTACTCTTACAGGATGACATCTATGATTGTAAAATTAGAAGATAATTTGTCTAAAGAAAACATTTGCTACCATTTTGTAGGGTGGTTTGTTCTATGATTTTTTATCTTCCAAGTACCTTTAGAAAGATTGTAGAGTTGTAGAACTTGGAAGATGTATTTTGATTACATGTCAATGTCTTATTAGTCTATGGCATTCTGCTTGTTATTTAGTTCGAAACTCAGTCTTAAAAGAATATTGACCCCAAAATGTTAAAACATTGATTACTTACCTTACAAGACATCTGGGAAATCATTGTAAAAGGAATCTAAGTTGTGCCTATATGGTCTGCAGTTGTACTGCAAATATAAAACAGTTGATCTTAGCTAGGGGCAATTTCCAAGTATGAAAACTTTTTAAGAACTTCTCTGATAGTCCGAAGTGAGTTGCAGAACATAGCCCAAAGA
Organism: Eurypyga helias; assembly: GCF_000690775.1. Taxonomy (NCBI): domain Eukaryota; kingdom Metazoa; phylum Chordata; class Aves; order Eurypygiformes; family Eurypygidae; genus Eurypyga; species Eurypyga helias. The sequence goes on from NW_010230962.1 coordinate 4,682, forward strand.
CTGGGGAATTGCATAGGAATGAGTGTGAAGAACAAGAGAATAGGGTTCCCTAATGATGAATCAGAGGTGAAACTACTAATAAAAAGAGGAAATCACTGTGCTGTAGCAGAAAGTAAAAAGTAACATATTTTTTAACAATACATTTTAAATATTGTTGCTTTAGATGCAAACCAAGATCTTTCTTTAATTTTTAGAGGACAATAGAGAGTTATATGGACAAATGCATTGAAAGTACTTATGGACCTCCTGGAGGCAGAAAAATGACTGTTTTTATTGATGATATCAATATGCCATTTATCAATGAATGGGGAGATCAGGTAAACTTTTTTTAACAAAAATTATGTATTCTCAAATTGATGTGCTTTTTTTTTATATACATACATGTGAATCAGTGGACTTTCTCAATATTTTAATTAATTGTTAATTATTGGAAATGCTTTCTAATTATGATGCACTGATGAAGGAAGAAAGAGAAGAAATCAGATTTACTGATGAGGCATATAGGATAATGGTATTATATCTTATATTATCTCCAGTTTCTTATATTTCTGTAAGACTAAATAAAAAGCATCACTGTACTAAAGTACCATATTATTAAGTTCAAGATTGACATTCGTTTGAGAGCATCAGTAAACAAAACGAAATGTGTGATACCTTGGAGAAAGTGATAAATGCTGTGTCCACATTCAAGGGTGACACATTGGATTGCAAAATGGATTACAGATTTTTGGCTTTTGACAAGACCATCTACAACTTGGGTGTATAACATTCATATGCCTATAAAGACCCAAAATCAGATAAAAGTGTGTCACGGTTGCTTCCCATAGTAGGTCTGAAATATTTCCAGCCCAGGATGCTAGGTGTTCTGGAATGTCTATTCTAACATAAAGATTAAAGAACTAGTTGTCTTGCTTCAAAAAAGAATTAGTTCTTTTGCTTTAAAGGAGGGCAATGGGAGAATGGAATAGCATAGTTTGAACATCTGGAGCTGAATGTCCAGCAGCAAAACATGGAGCAAACCTAATTTTTTTTTTCCAGTTCATTGTCTTCACTTTATTTAGTTAAATGGAGCACAAACAGATTTCACTGTTATATGATAGTTCAGCTCTGAAAGAATTTTCCTGATGTTTAAAATCATGTAAACCAGGATTTCCCATATCACTAAGGAAGATAGTTTAATCTCAGTTTAGATTCAAGTGAAAATCTCTCTCTGGAGATTAGTGGTAGAGTTACAAGAAGAAATTAAGTTATGAAGGTATGTTTTCTTTTTTTTTTTGTTTGTTTGTTTAGATTTCTAATTTGTACAAGATACATAAACTTACAGGTAACAAATTAAATCGTTTGTCAAATGATGGAAATGAAAGGAATGTACAGCTTGGATAAACCTGGAGACTTCACTAAGATTGAAGATGTACAGTTAATAGCAGCAATGATACATCCTGGAGGAGGCCGTAATGATATTCCCCAGCATTTAAAAGACAGTTTTGTGTATTCAGCTGTACATTGCCATCCAATGCATGCATAGACAAAATTTTTGGTACTTCTTTCTCTTGATTTAGCTTTTTTTTTTTTTTTTAATATATATATAATTGACTTAAAATTTATACAAGTATGTTCTCTTTCTCACTCTTGTCTTGCAAATGCAGAGTGCTTGCAGTGAAAAAACTGGAGATGTATTAGATGTATTCTACAGCAAAAATAGTGCTGTAGAAGAGAAAATAACCACTTTAAATTCTTGTCTTTCTAATTTTGGACAAGAAACATAATTAATAAAAAAGTAATGGCATTTTCTGTAAGAATATGAACATAACTATTACGATGTAGGTTACCATTCCACTTTTGTACTGACTGTTTAAGCCCTCTAAGTTCTCAGTTCTGTTAATTTTGCCAATACAGTGTATTGTTAAAAAGCAGCAGTTGCTGCCAGTTATTCCTACACCAGTTCAGAAAACTTAGACAAGAGAGGCAAAATTATTTAATCTGTAGTTTAAAAGCAAATGAATGTTTTAAATAAGTACCTATATGTCTTGCTCACAACCTACCTTAATATATCCTACAAATGGAGTTTAATTGTATCTTGCCTTTTATCTTTTCGGGTATTATCGGTTGTGGATACTTTCATTCATGTAGAAAATTCATACCTGAGGTATGTGATATGGTGAAAAAATTGGTCCCAACAGGCAGAATACTATGGCGGTGGACAAAGATATAAATTGCAGCGAAAGTTTTATCACAGACCATCTGAACAGAGCGCCTATTACTGTAATTTAGGCACATATTCCTTAACAACATATCTATAACAAGAAAAAGAAACAGATGAAAGGTGGGCTAAGTAAGTTTTGGAGATAGTATCTGGAAAATATCAGATTTCAGTTTACAGGACAGATGAATGAAAATATCAGTCCATTTATTCCTATAGTTTTATTCATGTTACCCAAAGCTTTAATCACTATAGCTAAGGAACAGGGAGTGAAATTCTTTATAAATTATATTTTTTAATTTATAAAGCCCAGAGTAACATATGAAATAATTACATCTTATAAGAGTTGGAGTTATACATGTAATGCTAGATCCTGCTTCCAAACAAATAAGACATTTTTGATTACTTTTTAGAGTTTGCCCACAGTATTATGTGTGAAAAATTGTTTTGTTATTTTTGTATTTTGTATGTTATTAATTATAAATTTATGTTCTATATTATTCTTGATTCCTTCTAAATGTCACTGGTTTTGAATATTAACTGTAGTTTTCTTTAGGCAAAGATGCTGCCTACGCCATCTAAATTCCACTATATCTTCAACCTGTGAGACCTTTCTAGAATTTGGCAAGGAATGTTAACTATAAAGGCTGAAGAATGCAACAACATCACTGTCCTTCTAACACTTTTTAAACATGAGTGTACCAGAGTTGTTGCTGACAGGTATAATAACTATAGCATTTTAAAGTCAGTTGGTTTAGCCATTTACTTCATTAATGCTCATACATCTGTAAAACTTAATGCGATAAACCCTATTAGGCCAATATGAAAAACTTTTTCTTATTTTACATACAGTCTGCATTGGGAAATTATCCCAACAAATGTCAGGCTATGTACTGATAGTTTTTTTGCACTTATCTTTGGCTATACTCACCAGTCCCTCTGTAAAAAAGAGGATTGTATGGTGTCTCAAATTTATACACAGTATATAATTTAAAATTACTTTGATCTCATCTTAGAAAAAAGCATCACACGCCTATGATTAAAAAAGTGGCCAATCCCCTCTAAATGTCCTTTAAAATATTCATAAAACAGGTGCAGCTGTGAGCTGTATGTGTTAAACATTCAGTAACATTTTGATGTTTACAGTGTTTCCATTTCTTGTGAAATTCTACATATAGTACTGTAGCTGCTAGTAAAAATTTGATGTATACTCACCACTACTGTGGATTTTCATGAGCATAATTATTTATCCTTCTGATGTCCTGAGGAAGGGACTTTGTTTGTTGTTTCTGGGTGGGTTTTTTTTTTCCCCCTAAAATGAATGCTTTCTAATTAAAGGATTGAAGTTAAATATTAACTCTTAAAAATATGTATTTGTATTTTATTCCACTGCATTTACTTTTTAAAGCTATAACAGTGTGAAAGAAACAAAAGATATTTTGCTGTGGACTCAAGAGGCCATATTTTATTGATTTTACTCTTAATTAGACATAAAGACCTTGAATTGGCAAGTTTGGTATTACGAGAATTTTTTCAGTATTCAACGTAGTTGCAGAAGTCTAAAATGTAAAACTGTAATCATGCAGTGTCTTCTTCCAATATGCTTTTAGATTCCGCAGTAGTTAGTATTATGATGACATCACTAAGAACCTCTAAAAGTAATGAAGTATATAATGTATATCTAGGCTGTCTCTATACCACAGTTTGTTAGTATTCTTTGTCTTATTTGAAAGCTCAGAGCACTCAGTGCAGCTTTTTCATGTTTGTCCTATTTTCCTCTCGGGTGTATCACTGAAAAGGAAAAGAATTAAAGCTGAAAATTATATTTTTCTCTAGTTTAACATTCACAGTGGCATTCCCTTTATCTGGGATCCTGCCTTTTATGTTTACCAGTTACTACTGAGTATCATTCTTGATTGCTTCTCAGGTAACCACAGCCACGGACAGTTACAGTAGTCAAAAGGTCTTGATCTGTATTAAAACCATCTTGAACCTATTAATGGAAACAGATACAGTTGTTTAAACAATGAAATGTAGTATTTGCATTTGTAGACTTTATTTCAATCTGCTTCACTCCCTTCTCCCCCGTGTCCCCTCCTCGTGTATACTCATCTCTGTTAATTATGGACTTTTTGGTGTGTAAGGGGGATTGAGAATCAAATCAGGTTGTAGTGACATGCACTATCTTCCTCTCACTATTCCTGTCTCGCTGCAGTTTCATAGGCAGTACTACAATAACATAAATTATGCCATTCTGCTGCAGGTTGAAAGATAAGGGCCACTTAGCCATGGTTATTAGGGAAATCATTCAACCTTTTTCATCTTTTTTCATCTGAGAATTTAGATGGTCTGTCACTGCCTAGTTCCAGGTTAAAGTTGGAAAGTCCGGTTGTTTCTATGTTTTATGTGACAAACTATTATACTTTAGAATATGGAAGCATTTAATTTTTGTGAATATTGCCTAATTAATTTCTGTGACCATTGTCTAATATGTATTGCCTCATATGTATTTTTCTTTGAAATGTTACAAGGATTTTTTTAGTATATAATTATCTGGTTTTCTCCCTATATAACTAGATTTTTTTTTTTTTAATTGTGCCAATGTATGATTTCTAGATTTATTACTTCTGAAGATAGAGCCTGGTTTAATAAAACTATTACTAAAGCAATTGAGGAATATGTGGGTACAGGCTTAACAGAAGTTCTCCAAGCTGAGCCATATTTCGTAGATTTTTTATGGGAGATGCCTGAACCAACTGGTGACAAACCAGAAAATTTTGTGGTTGAAGCACCAAAAATTTATGAGGAGGTAATTAATTTTACACCTAAAATACTAGGCACTGAAGTTTTCCCTTAGCTATTAAGTATTTTTATTGATGAAATCATATAATTCAGAAAGTTTTGTTGAACACTTTGAATACATATCACACTTTTTATGAAGATATATCTAGATTTTTCTGATTAGCATGCAATAAATCATTTTAGTGATGTTAAAGTTAATAAAACCATATAAATGTAGTTTATTCATTCCTATTCTCCTTGCTCCTTTTTTCCCCACCATAAGTAAATAGGTTTCTGCTTAAACAAAACTACAATCACTACAGTGAATTAACAAGAGAATCTCAGTACACGTGGCTGACACATGAACTGAAGTTTGTGTAAAAATGTCAGTGCAGTTTTAAATTCTGAAGGGCTATTGCATTGTATAATGTTGTTACTGGCTTTCTTTTTTTTCTTTTTTCTCCCTGCCCAGGTTCCAAGCTTTGAATTTCTTTGTGAAAAATTGCAGATGTATCAGAGACAATAAAATGAATGTATTAGAGGATCATTTCTTGATTTGGTGTTTTTTAAGGATGCAATGACACATATTATTAAGGTTTGGGGTTTGTTACTTCTTTACTAGATTAACTGTTGAAACAGTGTTCCTGAGTTCAGCAAGCTAAGCTTGAAGGACACACTCTGAAATACTACTCTTACCCCTAAACTTGCTTGCCATCTTCGCCTCGTTATTTTCAAGAAATAGGAAAGAACTACAGTTATTTTAGCTATTTGCATGTTTTGTAATAAATACCTTATTTTATGCATTTGTTTAAACTTCTGTGTATTCAGGTATGAAGATTCTCCTCGATAGGAGAGGTGAGGTCATAAAGAGGCACCTTTATATTTTGTCTAGAGAATGATTTTTAATAATTAAGGATTCAGAGAACACTTCAAAAGTACCTCTACTTGACAAGTGACCAAACCAATGTGAGGTAGAATCAGATTTGATAAGAGACAAGAAAAGAGATTTAAAACAGGGCTGCAGTAGAATCAGTTGTAGGGAAGAGGAAAGTCTCAGTTTACAATCAGTTAAATGGCTGTTCAGAAAGGAAGGTAAGGAAAGACTTCATCTGAAGCTAGAATCCAACTCATGGAAAAAAAAAGGGCTAAGCATGAGATGTGTTTGAAATGCTGTGCCTCATGTTTAAAATGTTATGATAGTTATCTCAGGAACTACTTTAACTTGATGGGCTGTTTACCAAAAAACACATGGAAGTTACAGGGAAACCAAAACAGAAGGAGATGTTCATTCTTCTCTGTTGACCTCAAGGGAAGTAAATTATTTTGTTTGCTTTGTATTTAAACAGAAGAAAACAGTTTTATTTTTAAATGCGGTTAATGTGATGCAAGGTGAGTTGCAGAAGACCTTGAAAGTCACTGATACCCCATTTGCATTGGCAAGTTTTAACCAGAATATTGGGGATATGCACTTAGGTAGTAGAAAGGAGCCCTACTGTCAAGATAGTGACTATAAATTTCGTCACCCTCATAATTTCACATTTTAGACTTCTATTTTAATGTAGCTTTATTTATAGGATCAGAGGCAACTGTGCATAAATCCAAGATTTCTTTGTAGGAAAGATGAATAGAATTCAAAGGCTTAATGTAGATGCCAATCTTTTAGATTTTGTTCATAATTTACATGACGAGCAAAGCAAACTGTAGCATCTTAAAAGTAATAGTGCACGAATATATAATAAACACAAGGAAGATGTACTGTATATACAGGAGGTGTGTAAAGAAGTAATATCATAGTATATTTGTAATCCAGATTTGTATCTGGGATATTTGTTAAGAAAATATCTCAAAGGAAGCATTGAAAGTAGATAAAAGAAGATAACAGTGAAGAATAGTTTAAATGTGTCCAAGTCTTTCAGACTCTTAAATTTAGGGTTGTAGTATGTTTATTTTTCTAGCTAAAATTTTTTAATTGATTTTTTTAAACACAATCAAGATGATACCTTCAACAAAAATTGGAGATCAAAGCATCTCCCTTTATATATTTAAATCCTATAGGTAACTAATAATAACCATCCTATAGTCTTATGTGGAACTTTTTCATTAGGTACACAAAATTCCTAAATAAAATGCAAGCATTCTTTTGAGAGGAAAAATTTTATGCAAGTATCCTTTTAATAATCTTTACATTGTGCTCTAGTAAATAAAGCGTATAACAGATTCTTTTTGGAAATTAATATTTTAATTTAAATTTACTAATGAGATTTTGTTCCATTTTCCCCTGTACAGATTTCCCAGATAATTCGGACAGAATATGGAAATGCATTACTTGTTGGAGTTGGTGGTTCTGGAAAACAAAGTCTTTCAAGGCTGGCCTCCTTCATTGCTGGCTATAAAATATTTCAGATTACTTTAACCAGGTAAGAAATGCAAGAAGTTTATAAATCTAATTTATGCTATTATTTTCCCCTTACACAGTCATAATGTTATGGTTTTAATGTGGTTATGGTTTGTTTTGTTTTGTTTTGTTTTTGTTTTTGTTTTTTTCATTTTTTCCTCTTTAAAAATGTGCAATAAATTCTTATCTGGTTTGTATGCAACACTGCCCTAAGTTTGAATTGAAAAAAGTGGACTACATGTTAGATATTCCTGAATCAAAATATGTATGTTTACAAAGGATGTTTACACTATCATTTATAAAACACTATAATCTGAAAATAGCAGTATTTTGCGTTGTTTTTAATTAACACCTAATTGTTTATTCTTTCTAGATCCTATAGTGTAAGCAATCTGACAGATGATTTAAAATTGTTGTATAGAACAGCTGGAGTAGAAGGTCAAGACATCACTTTTATTTTCACTGATAATGAAATAAAAGAGGAGTCGTTTTTGGAATATGTTAATAATCTGCTGTCTTTGGGTGAGGTAAGAGTCTTAACTTTGTGCTTTCTTAACTTTTAGTGCTTTTGAAGTAGGAAACTGCAGAATTTGTTCACACTAGTTTATTTCTATTCCTTTTGGTAATGAATTGTAGAATCAATAATGATTAAAATATCTCAACTTTTAAAGTAAGAATTGCTCTTGATGTGGAGTTCCTTTATTTCAGTGTAAGCTGGGAAGAGATAAGGAGCTGTGATGGACATTTCAGTAGCCTTTATCAAATGAGTAGTCATGGGCCAGTGAATATCTGAAGTCTTCCTGAGTAAGAGTTCCTAGTTTTTAATGGAGTTACATGAAGTCTAAATCAGGGAAAAATTTAGGTTATAATCTATGTAAACTGTATATATGCAAAGAGAGTTCTGCAGGTGTAAACAAACAAATATTTGTGAGTTCTGTATTCATTACACCCAAGCAATTGATTGTCTCATCAATTTTAATTTCATATAAAGATTTCTAATTTATTTGCTCGGGATGAACTGGATGAAATCACCCAAGTATTAATACCTGTGATGAAAAAAGAGATGCCTCGGTGTCCTCCTACCTTTGATAATCTTTATGAATATTTTTTAACTCGAGCAAAGAAGAACTTGCATGTTGTCCTCTGCTTTTCTCCAGTAAGTTTTTTTTTTTCATATCTTTCTCCCTTGCCTCCATTAGCAAACTATCCTATCAGGTGTGACAGGATTATTCAGGCTTTATATTTTTAAGGAGATTTAAAGATATAAGGATTACTGAAGTCTGGTTATAATTGCTGAAATAATAAAAGTAATGGTACAGTTGTTAGAACTTAAAACCAAAATAATTAAAAATTAATTCCTTACCAGTTTAAGTATTTTTTATTTTTTTCCCCCATCATATTCTTTCCTAAAACAAATCAATGAATGTATCTTTGTGAAATCCTTGCTTGTTACTTGAAAACAATTTAATGGAAATTAAAATAAGTTAATTGAATTTTTAAATTATTAAGAAACATTTACATGTGTCATGGACTTCTTAAAATTTAATAAAATATTGAATGTTGGAAATATAGCAAAATACTTATGTAAAAGAAAAAACTGTGCAGGGTGTTCTAAGCAGAAAATTAGGAAGAAAAAATAAAAGTGGACTATTCAGTTGTTTATATAAATTAAACATTTTGACCAACCTGATTAAGTATCATATAATAAAATAACAATGTTATTCTCTTCAGGTTGGTGAGAAGTTCTGTGCACGTTCTCTGAAATTCCCTGGTCTAATATCAGGGTGCACCATGGATTGGTTCAGTCGATGGCCCAAGGAAGCTCTTACAGCTGTAGCCAGTCATTTTCTTTCAGACTTTCATATGGTCTGCTCTGCATCTGTTAAAACACAATAGTAGAAACCATGGGTTTCTTCCATGATATAGTTTCAGAAAGCTGTGAGAATTATTTCCAAAGGTAATATTTTATACAAATGCAATAATTAATGCCAAAAGTGTTGCTACTGATAGTGGTTTTTGAACTCATTACATTATATGAATCAATAAGTGTCTTTTAAGGTTAATATGAAAAGAAATCTGCCATATCAATACATGCAAAAGCCATGGAAATAAATTACAATTATGTTGCAGATATATGTATAAAATGTATACTAAGCTGATGTTGCTTATATAGTATTTTTAGGTATAGAAGAAAAGCTTATGTAACACCTAAATCCTACCTCTCTTTCATCAACAGCTACAAAGAAGTTTATACTGAAAAGTTAGAGAGTATTAATGAACAAGCTGAACGTATGAAAATTGGTAAGGAAAATAGAGATAAACATACATTTCCATGTATGGTTTTAAATTATCTGTGTTTTTAATATTAGACTACTTATCCGGTGATCACTTAAAATCATTTCTGTTGGGTCACAGTTCAAAACTATTAGCATATGCGGACCATTTCCAAGCTCTCTAGCTATCACCAGTTCACAATGACTCTCTTATAAAAATTACTCAAAGAAGTTGCCAGCTCAATAATTCATCTTGGTATTATATTAAACTTTAATATTTCCAATTTATTGTTTGAAATAGAAAGTAAAACCTGAAAATAGCCAGAGAGTATCTGATTTACTAGTGTAGAGAGAGGTACCTCTAAACACAGTTATTAATTTACCTCTGGATTTGTCTAAGGAAGTTCTCACTATACAATCTGAGTGCCTCACAGTTGATTTATTTCAGATTTCTGCTCTAGAATAAGTAGCTTTTACATGTGGTCATTTTATAAATAGGGATCTGAAATACAGAAAAGTATGATTGAAATATTCTTCTAGTTTTGGATATCTGTTTGAAATTACCTAATTTTTGTCATTAGATTAGTATTTAATGTGCACAGAATACATTTCCAGCTTCCTCCAGTTTGCATCGAGACATTTTGTAAATCTACAAAGGCAACTGAGTAGTTTAGGAAACTTGTTTTTTATGGGAAAAGATACTGTATATCAGTCTAACAGAATAGAGAATTTTAGATGATAGGAGTTTTCATAAAAAGGTAAAAGGATGTAGTATTCAGACAGTGATTAACAATGCAACTGGTACACTTCACATGAAGAAAAGAGTAAAATAAGAACATGTAGGTATTTATTTTATTCACAAAGTGTTTGCTGAATTTGAGTGGACTGTAGAGGAGTGAGTGATCCTCAATATTTTCACATTATGCAAATTCCCCTGTATGGATCTGTTGCCAGTTCTAGAAATCAGAACTTATCATTAGTCCTGCTCAAGATAAGGATAAAGTTTTGAAGATTTCTGAGGGTGGTTTTCTTCTGTATTATTTCTCCAGTTCTTCTATTTTCAGAAATAATTTAGAAGTAGTAACCTAAGTAGCTTCAGCACTGGCAAGAAAATTTCAAGTGTAGGTTCTTCTAGCTTCTCACATGATATTAGCACAGATTTCATCTGTGGTTTTCAAAACAGAATGACCATGTATGTGTACATCTTCTATTGCAGTATCTGTGTATCATTGATGCTCAGAAAATCATGCATGTCAGCTTATGGGCCATACTCATGTCAGTTAGAAATTATTCTAAGTAGTTTTGCTTGCATAGAAAAGTTGTATTACAAAACAACAAAAACATGGTCATCCCTGACTCCAAATGTACTCCAGTGTTTACTGCATCCTAAGGAACTTTCTCAATAAGCTTGTTATGAATTATTTAGATACTACATCATATGTACATCCTTTAATTCTTAGGTTTTCATCACTTAATGTCAAAAAGATTTAGATGTTTTGAAATGTTAGCCTTGAAAGTTTTTTTTATTTTGTTACAGATTATCCTGATATGGAATATAAATTTTATATTATTAAATTCAGCTGAGATAATGTTGCTCTTTCCATCTCCTTGTTGAAATGTTTTTCCTGTATGCAATGTCATCTGGGCCAATTTAAGATCCTTGTAAAACAGGAAAATTATAAGAAATACCTTGATCAATACCAATTTCTAGAAAAGTCCCTGATTTGAGCAGAATGAAAGTGTGCTTGTCAGCATTTGTAGTATCCATATGAGCAACTCATTTTGAAAGCTAGAAGTAATCTCTTTTCTGCTTTGTCACTTTGTGTGAAAAATCCTGTTAGACAAATGAGGAAAAAGATGAGATCCTATGTCATTTACAATTATTTCTTAATGCTTAACATCTTGTGTCTTCTCTCAGAATCCATCTGGGGAATCCTTGGTAGAGCACCACACGTGTAGATGTGTTTTCATACAGAACCATGGTTCTACAAGAAGACCTCAGTTTAGGTTTGAGAAAGTGGGTATGTCGTTTAGTTGAGCAACTTCTTGCTACATCTCCTGCTGATTAAAAGTGACAGAAATTACATCCTTGAGGTGCTAAGAGTACTGTGGCTTACATATATATTTTTTTAACAATTTTAACTTTTAAAATAATTTTTCTATATTCACAGAGTCACAGAGTGGTAGGGGTTGGAAGGGACCTCTAGAGCTCATCTAGTCCAATCCCTCTACCAGAGCAGGATCCCCTAGAGTAGATCACAGAGCCCAGGCGGCTTTGGAAAGTCTCCAGGGAAGGAGACACTACCACCGCTCTGGGCAGCCTGTTCCAGGGTTCTGTCACCCTCACAGGGAAGAAGTGTTTCCTCATGTTCAGGTTGAGCCTTCTGTTTTCCAATTTACGGCTACTGCCCCTAGTCCTGTCACTGGACACCACTGAGAAGAGCCTGGCCCCATCCTCCTGACACCCACCCTTTAGATATCGATAAGCACTGATAAGATCCCCCACTTCATTACTTTTCTGAAGTCATTCAGAAAAGTTATGAAATACCTTGTCAAGGGATCAAGATTACTTTGATTCTCTCTACAGGTTCAAAATAGATACTGACATTTTAACTTGCTCTAGAGAATTTGTAGCTGATATCAGGAAGGTATCTTATACTGAGTTCAACATATCCGTCTGAACATATCCCTTATTCCTGTTTCTAATGCCTAAACCAGGCATTTGTCTTTGACTACAAGAATCTATTATAAAGGTTTCTTGTTTACAACAGAAATTCTTCTATTCTTGTTCTACATATTCCCGTTCCTTGTCCCTCTTTCTCTCTTTTCACTCTAGGATTGTAGCAGGGAAAGCTAATAAAACAAAGCGTATCACTTTCCCTTTCACACTTTCTCTTTCAGAACTCTTTTTTACAGTGAAGTGAAGTAACAACTGTTTTGGAAATTGCTGTCAGAGGAGTGGGATGTAGGGGTAGAACATCAGTGTGTATATACCTCTATCCATCAGAGCATTTTAGGAAGCGGCACATGTCTGGGGAAAGGAAACATTCTCAAAACATCTCTCTTGTCTCCCACGCAATGTTCAGTGAATGTATGTTTGAACTTTACTGTTGAGTGGCAAAATAACCTCTCTTTTGGTCAGTAATAATAAAGAGTCTGTAGAATGGCAGTATCCTTATCATGAGGCAGCTGTCTCAAGAACAAGAAATGTTTTAGGAGAGAATGCTTGTCTGTATGAAATGCAGTAACAGAAAAGTGGAGAGACATTACAGAGAAACATCGCACATCAAATGTATAACTGCAAGTGTGCTCTGACTTCAGCCTTTAGGGAGAGAGGGACATAAAGGCAATGTTTCTAGTCAAGCTGTAAGATTTTAAGGTTCAGTAATGAAGAAGAAAGGAGAGGCTAGAGGGGCTTTAACATGCAATGCGGACCTCAGGAATAGCCAAACATCTGTGCTCAAATCTATGAGCAAGAGAGAAGAGGAAAAAAAGAACGCATAAATGCATAGGAAAGACTTAGTCTATAATAACTACAGAGGGAGCAAACTCATCTCTTTCTGAGCAAGTCTTTGTGTAAGGCTGAATGGCCTCTATGGGTGGTTGCTTCAGCACATGTACGAGCTATCATGGTACTGGCCATAAGCCAGGTGGGTACAGGTTCTTTTATGTGTTCTTCTGCACTCTCTGTCAGCAGG
>NW_010230962.1:18040-19237 GCF_000690775.1 Eurypyga helias
CAATATACAGGAGCTGGAGGTTGTAATCTTTCTTTCTTTTTTTTTTTTTTTTAGTAGTCTGTATAATGAACATAAGGATATATTTTATTGCAGGTAATATCTCAGCTATAGTTTGTAAGTACTGTTTGCAGCTATAAAAAACTAAAACTGCAATGTATGTATTTGTCTTTTGTAGAATCAGGCTTGTTTATTATAATTTTGCACCTTGTGAAATTATTAATATCCACAAAAATGAATGGTAAGCACAGTCATAATAGTATGGTTGCTTACACCCACTTTCTCTCCCTTAAACAAATTTAAATGAGAACTCAAGGTACACAGCATTCAGAATCCAGAGCTAGACTGTCTTATCTAATAGTTTTTATTTTTCTGAATTTTATCTTTTATTTAATAGGTCTGCCTAAGCTGATGGAGGCCAGCGAATCTGTTGCTAAACTCTCTCAGGAGCTGGCCATTGAGGAGAAGGACCTGGCTTTAGCATCTGTTAAGGCAGATAAAGTAAGTATTTAAGTGATATATAGCAAAAGGCAGCAGTTAGCACCAAGATATACAGTGGGGTAAAGCGCTATTGCAAAATTTTCACATTTGTACAAGCCAAAAAATGTACATTGTGGTCTAAAATGTTTCACTCCTGTCTCTGTAGCATGTTGATACAGCACATGCTTCCGAAAGTGAGGCACTTTAAGACTGCAACAGACGCTGAGTGCCTTCCCTGTTCTCCCATTTCTTACCCACTCCTATAAGCATCAGGGTCCATTTTTTGTTTCAATTTTTTTTGTGTGCTTGATTGATGTTTATTAAATCTGGAGTTATATGTGCACTTACTTGGAGATAAGTTAACAGGACTTTACTAATTCAAAATTGCTTATAAAAAATTTCATCACAGTTCAGTTTCATATTTTGTCTTTTACATTAACAAGGAGTCTATGTATTCATGAGACTGATGATCTGGTAGAAATCTTGCTTCTAAAATGACTCTCTGGAAAGGTACATTATGGAATGTATTAATACAGGTAATTCTGTTTTCTGACAGATACCATAGAGCTGTGATGGTGCATGTTTAATATGCACTGGAGAGCAAACTCTTGGCCAGTGATGGCTAAGGGACTGCCTGCATTCTTCAAGACCTTTTATCTCATAAGATAAAAAGTTATGATGGAGAGAGATAAAATTATACTTAGAATCATAGAATCACAG
>NW_010230963.1:0-1359 GCF_000690775.1 Eurypyga helias
GCCACACAGCTTGGTGTCGTCGGGATGGAAACCATAGGACCCTCCTTGGTTTTAAGATCAGTTCACATCTAGCCAAAATTTCATCAGAGGACAGGTTTAAAATCTCTTTTGAATGTTTCCAGCCCAGATTAGGTTATACAGGAGTAAATTATTTTTATTGTTCGTCTTTCCTTGATGTTTGTGTGGGATTTGTGAAAAATGTAAAAGGGGAAAAAAAAATCTCAGAATTTAAAATTATATTTTCATTACAGGTATTTATAATATAACAAAGATATTATTGAACAGACAGAATTTTAAAAGGCATAATAAATTATATTGAAGAAACAGATTTTTCTTGGGAAAGAGACAATTTCATCCAATAAAAGTATTTTTTAAAAGGCATGTTCCAACAGCAACTGCAACATGTATGTGATGTGATGTTAAAAATTTGTCTACCAGTAGTATAATACAGTGTGTTAGCAGAGCTCAGTGTGTGGTCTTAACATTTGTAAAGAAAATGGTAAGATAATGTCAAGCTATTGACTTAAAAGGACCGAGAAGCATAGTTTAGAATTAAAAATAATGGCTTGAAGAAGTAGCAGAGGGTTGGGTGGAGAAATGTAAAATTTATTGAAAATAAAGGCTTGCGAAGGAATTCTTCACCAGGAGGACTGGGGTGCTTAACTTTCACAACTGCAGACAAACTAAGATTTGCTGAAGACGTTGGTGACAGCTGCACTGTCTGTAATGCAGACCCGGTGGCTCTGAATTACAAAATTCTCATATTTCACATACAGACACGTATCAGAAGCACTGTAATAAAATAATGCAGGAGAATGAATCAGGGGATCAAATTAAATATGCAGGTCTTCATCTCCTTGTGTCAGTGCAGCAGCAGTTACCGTTTTTGTTGTTTCCCTGTTGCCCATGACTAGCATTTCAAGCTGGTAAAGAAACAAACCCCTACATACCCCTATATACTGGAAATCATTGTGGCGAACTGCTTTCTAGGGGTAGCTCTTTGCTAGTCTGTACTGAGGAGCAGGCCTGTGAGGACCATGTGTCCACACACACCATTTTGGGTGGTCCCTGGGCTGCTCCAACCTACACTGATGTCCAGACGCATTTGCAAAGCTGCTGCCATTGCTGTGAAACTCCCTTGTCCCACTGCTGGGCTCCAAGGACATCATGTTTGAAAGAGCGCTGTGGGGATGAGCGAGCCTGCTTTCCAAACTTTTGACTTCCAGAGGACTTAGGATCATACTTGCACTCAAGTTTAGTTTACTTCTCAAGTCTCAACTAACTACCTCTCAATTAAGAAAACCAGCTTTGTCAAATTTCTGAATTTTTTTCACTCTTGAGGAGAAGGACTTGGGGGTA
>NW_010230964.1:0-13198 GCF_000690775.1 Eurypyga helias
TTCCAACATAAAAATGATTAAATGGACTGGCACCAAAATCTCAGCTTGTAGAGGGGAGGGACCACTTGGGCCTTCTACCCTGTTTCTCCCCTCCTATAAGCAACCAGATCATATACTCCCTTTCACAATTTACTCTTTGAAGGGATCAGTTAAACTCTTGACAGAGTCCTGAGTGCAGGACATGCCAGCAATTGAAAGGAAAGCTATAGGTGGTCTTTCCAGACAGCCAAGAGCTTGCAGTGACAGATGCCAGCCAGAACTGGTAACCACCATCTGTTAGAGGTGAAAGTGGATGAGGTTGTGTGAAAGTTCTATGGATTGAACCCCATACCCCTCAAAAAGTGTCAGGATCTATACTGCTAACAAACATCCTGACAGAGAAGCTGCAATAGCAACACAGGAAAGTTTGAAAAGGATCTCAGAGACAGAAGAACGATGGTGGATGCCAGTGAGTACCCAAATGACTCAGCACTGCAGTGCTGGGTTAAAGATGGGCGAATGGCAAGGGAGCACTAGGACAGGTAACAACATGTCATATGCAGTACTACATAGTCCAGCCAGAGACCACCACCACCTCCTCCCTTCAGGTTCCTTCTTGAACAAAAACTTTTTCTTTCACTCCCTTGAAATATCTTAAGATGACAGGCATGGTTGTTCCCATGTGCAGCGCTGGCTGGCATCAACTCTGAACGTTACCACCTAGTCAGGTGACCTGACCACAGCAACCATACGGGTTAGGTAACTCCTGAGGTGGCAGACGACCACCTCAACTGGGGACACTGGTTTTGTACTCATTAGAAAGGATCACTGAGACTATGCAGGCAGACCTCTCAACAAGAGGCCTTAGGACAGAGGAATGCTGGGTCGACAAGTGGGAGCTCTTAAGGTAGCCCACATATCTTAGAGTTTTAACAGTTCATCACCTCAACAATACAATCACAGGGCCGTACAAAAACCAACCTACACATCCAACTGGGATACTATATAAGCCTTTCCTAGAAACACTAGACTCCAAATGAATGCCACTCTGAATGGCTTTCCAGATGCTGTAATTGTGCCTTACTGCTACATGTTAAAAAATTATAGAACTTATAAGGGCAGGAAACCACTTTAAAATCAACTCCAGCGCTCATATGAGAATTTATTTGCAAGCAGAATTGACATGAGTCCAAAGACAAGACATAGAGAGTGCACAGAGATGTATTTCAAGTATTTAGACTTGGTCCAATAGTAATTTTAAAATACAGGAAAACATGTTTATGTATTTATACATATATATATACTTACATCTATGTTTTCAGGTTCGATAGCCTAACATTAGATTTTATACATATATATATACTTACATCTATGTTTTCAGGTTCGATAGCCTAACATTAGATTTGGAAATGTATACGTCTATCATCATATAAAAATAATCTGATTTTGAAATAATTCTCTTACTAGGACAACTTCAGAAATGTAACTTCGGAAATGTAATTTTCAGCATGCTGCTTTGAGACTTTTCATTACTCTGCAGCTCTTCTGTGCTAAAAATGTAAGCTTTATAGCTTTGCAAAATGAAGGCTTTTCGTCTTTAAGGGAGACAGAGGGACTTGCAACGGTAATTTCTCTACTGGATTTGCAAATGATGGCCCTTTTTCTAATGAAAAAGCTAACTACTGTCCAAAAATTCTCTCCTTCTAGCCTCTGCATTGAGGTAAATTCTACATGCAAATACAAAAATTCTCAGTGGCAGCATAATTTGAAAAATGGTATTACTACAAGGTGCTTATAGGCTTGGAAACACTAAAAATGGTCCCATAAGAAAAAAATGAACATTCAGAAACAAGACAGTCGAAGGTATATGAGAAAATTAACTCTACTCTTTGCCTGTTATCACCACTGTACAAGCCAAGGCTGCAGAGCTTTCTACAAATGAGAGTTTAACTCCACCTGTATAATTCCACGTCAACTGTTGCTGTTAGAAGTTTTACAAAAACTTAATACTTCAAGGAAGTATTTACAAAAACTTAGAGTAGTGAACAGAAGGAATCATTTCCCCATGCTCCCTTCTTCCTCCACTCCCAGGTTTTAGCAGGGGAGAAGCCATACCTTTGGTCGTTCTTCTCTCTCACACCTCCCCAATTTTAAATACTGCCGCTTAGGTAGCCTCATAAAATGCAGAAAAGTGTTGACTCATTATAGGTGACAAAACCTCTCCTATGCAACATGGAAATTTTAACAAGTATTTATATATTTGTAAATGCATGTGGACAAAATAGCTATCAAATTGGAGGTAGGGATAGCCATGTAATGTACAGACAGGAACATGTGACTAAATCTCTTGCCCATTTTCCGTCTCCTAAAGAGCATGCATAATTTTCCCATAAAATTATACTCATAAATATAAAATAGATCAATTACTGATGTTTATGATTTCTTAAAAAATCTGAATTTTCAAAGAATATACTGTGGGGACCAATTCTGTGTAGGCGGCAATGATCTAGTCATTCTCCGCTCCAAACTGAAGAAGCAAAAAGTAGAAACCATTCCCTCATGTTCTATTTCATCCCAGGTAATTTTGCATTTCTGTCACCAGCATTAGTTTTATGGTCTATCATTTTACTCAGAAGACTGGATAAACCAATCTACACATCCGATCGGTGTCCCTCACAGCCAAGTCTGACGGCCGCAATGGTTTACTGCCTCTGAGACAACTGAACGTGGTGATCATTAAAATTAAGCATGAGTTGTATAAATATCCAGGAAGCCTTCATTTTTTAGTACCTCCAATTACTGAACAACTGGAAACAGTAAACTAAACTGAGGAGAGGCTGAGAGGAGGAAGTATTCCCATGGATTACATAGTCTGTTTTACCCTTCAAAAGTCACCTGTCCACTGGCGATTGTACCACTCTGCTCTGTGTTCAAAATGCTCCATTTATACGATGACATCGTTTCTACATAGTTCCTACTCCAGATGTTGACTTTTTTCCTTTATAAAATTTCTCACATATAAAAAGTTAGCTGAGAGAAGTATTTAAAAGGCAAGATCATAATTACTTTCTCAGAGACAGATTTGTAGAAATAGATTATATATTACTATAGTAAAATCAACCCTCGCACACAGATAAATGTCACCAAGTTTATGATGAGCCACAGAAAATTGTCTGATCATTAGTTGCTATTAGACACCAATGGGTATTGGTACTAGGTACCATTAGGTACCAATGATTTGGGAGAATGTGGTCAGTTACAGGACTTTATTTGATTGCAGTAAGATGGAGATACTGTAAGAGATACACAAGCATATACCACAGACACACACCATAGTAGCATGCTTAAAGTTCCCTCCCACTGACCAACATCCTAAAAAAGAGCAATATCCTATTTGTTCATAACTGCAGCATGAATTGAACACAAACTTAATGAGGATAATTCTAAAGCAACTGTATTAAAGACTTAATTTGAATTACAGATTTGAATTATGGGCCTACTAGGAAGTTGGGGGGGACTTTTTACAAGGGCCTGTAGCAAAAGGACAAGGGGTAACGGGTTTAAATTGAAAGCGGGGAGGTTTAGATTAGATATCAGGAAGAAGTTCTTCACGGAGAGGGTGGTGAGGCACCGGAACAGGTTGCCCAGAGAAGCTGTGGATGCCCCATCCCTGGAAGTGTTCAAGGCCAGGCTGGATGAGGCTTTGAGCAACCTGGTCTAGTGGAAGGTGTCCCTGCCCATGGCAGGGGGGTTGGAACTAGATGATCTTTAAGGTCCCTTCCAACCCAAACCATTCTGTGATTCTATGATACAGTTTGATAATTACTTTAATCCATACTCAAAACTTGACAGCCGTTGTTTTAGCATGATATATAAAAACTCAGGTTAGTAGAAATTATCAGTTGTAACCAAATCACTCCATGATGCTAACTCAATCACTGTGTGAAATAATTCCACTCTGTGTCACTCTTGCATGGGTACTCACCTTCACAGAGCATCCACTCACTCATGTCTGAATTGACCTGTATCTTGTGCCATTAATTCAGGTATCATTAGACCAGCTTAATTCTTCAGGAAGACACAATTGACATGTTCACAGAAATGTGTATTTTATATTTCATAATACTGGTGATTTTATATAACATCATTATATACAGTAAATATTTATTTAATGGATAATACATAGACTGTAATGCAAGAGTACCAGTTCGGCTCATAAAGTTTTGAGATCCTCTTAGATACAAGGCAGAAGAATGATACTCAAGTGCCCCATTTTATATACCAGAATAGACTATTAAAGCAAGCCTTTCTTGTCCCCCAAATTTTATGAATACCTTAAGGTGCCATTAGAAAAGTCTTCAGCATTAAGGAAATTATATACATGGTAGAGATGTCACTGTAATGAATCACATGCCTTATGAAGTCCTGACATTTTTATTTACTCATTCCTAAATTAACAGAACAATAAATTATGCAACTTAGATGTCGCACAAATATAATCTGAATAAATTATCAAAATAAATTTATTTAGAAAGTATATTTTATTTTCATTTCATGTTTCACATTTTTCCTTAACCTCTAAGGAATTTCTTAACT
Source organism: Eurypyga helias (assembly GCF_000690775.1). Taxonomy (NCBI): domain Eukaryota; kingdom Metazoa; phylum Chordata; class Aves; order Eurypygiformes; family Eurypygidae; genus Eurypyga; species Eurypyga helias. The sequence continues at coordinate 4,576 of NW_010230964.1, forward strand.
ATACCTCTTGAAAACAGCTAGTTTGTGAAATGCGTAATGGTCAGCTATTTATTCTGACTACAGGTTCAAACACTCCAGTATTCAAGTAACGTCCCTGGCTGCCTCCTACTTACGACACAGGAGAAGGGACCTCCTCCCACCCTCCCCATTTGTCTTAGGTTGACAAGCTACATCTTGGCTTCACTCTGATTTCACATAGTAACAGAAGAGCATTTTTAATGCTGTTCTAGGTTTCGGTTCTCAAAATATGGGTCCTCACTTTTGGGTTCAAGGTAACTGATTTGTAGAGATTAAATGCTATTATCATGACAGATTGTTATATCAAACATTCCTAATTAATTTTGTTCTGAAAATAAAGATTAGAAAGATGTTAGAATACCAGAATGTAGACAAACACAATTTTAGTATGGAATGTGGATGATCTGGTTTGCTTCATGCAGCTTGGCATCTTGAATAACATGAGTTTATTACGCATATTCATATCTGACATGCATATATTTTTTTGCATTTATATTCACAGATAATCAACAAAACCATTGGCAGTAGAAAATTACTATCTGGGTGTGGTATGACAAAAATTGGAAGACTTGGAATTTAGCTACAATATTCTTACAATACTCATTTTCACATTACTGATTTTCAATTCTTTTAAAATATTAAATCACTGACCATTTATCTTATTTATTTGTGTGAAGTGGGAAATAAAGCACCAACTAAATTATAAGTGTGGCTTGTTCATTTTGCAAGATAATGAACAGCTATCATTCCCAGAAATCTATTGCAGTGTAGAAACAAGACTAGACAGACAGTAAAAAAAGATGCAATAGACTTACAGTGTTTTACTGGATTTCAAGGGTAGACACTCCCTGGTGTTCCATTTAAACAGGTGGATACATGAGATTATGAAAGGTCTCGTCCTGTTTAAATGGAAGTACAAGGCTTAAGGAAAAGCTTAATTTTCAAAAGATGCACGCCATAAGGACAATACCTGTTGCTAAAGCAACAATGGGGAAGTATACATTAGTGAATTTTTACACATTTATATACAACTTTGTATATTTATACAAAACAGAATGAAACCTAATGAGTACTTCTGACATTATGTTAAGGAAATAAACATGTTTTGCTATACTAACCTCTCTTCATCAAAAGGTTGTGAATCTAGTCTACAGCACACTTCAGCAAGATCTTATTTTTCTCTGAAGATCAAGTAATTTATGACAGATGCTTCCCAAGGCAGGGTTGTTAACTCGTTAAAACTGTAATCTGGATTTGCCCTGTTCATTCCTTTACACAGTTGTTCACAGCTACTGAATCTCCCTGCGAAAGCAATTATACCCAGGTTTTTGGACTGAGAACCAGACAAACCCTTCAGCTCCCATGTCAAAGAATAACCCTCACCTAGCCATTAAAGTGCTTCACAGACATAGTTAGCACATGCTTCAAAAGAAGTCAGGTTCACAAGAAATGTATGAGAACTCCCAGGATTGCAGAGCTATACTGATTCTGTGACACTACATCTGCTCCCCATCAGGGAGATGAAGATTCAAACCAGCACTGAGAAAGTGCTGCATGAATGATGAAGAGAATATACAAGACCTTCTAGTTGGAATACAGACTCCCAAATGCACTCTAACACAAAGAAATACTAAATTTAGGCACTACCATAAATTAAAAAGTCTCATTCACTTCTCAATGGAACTATTTATACGAAGTAGCAACCTAAAAGATGTACTAGCAAACTATTTCAGACTGTTTTCCTTAAGAAGTGGAATAACACCCTGAGATACCAGCACTGTTGGCCTTGAACGATAGTCTGTCTATCCAAATTCTTAATGAATAAGAAAATATCTTGCAAAGCCAGGAACTTCAGCGCAGATGTAACATCATGCTGACATGATATTAACTTCCTGATCTACTTATGTAGCAGAAAATCCTATTATTAAGGGAAAAAAGATCTTACAATCTTAAAGCTATTTGAGTAGCAAAAATATTGCATGTATACAGGTTTCCTAGTAAAGACTTTTTTTTTTTAACCACTTAGTTCAACATGTAGATACTGAAAAAAACCATGTCACAGTAGAGCATGCAGTTCTACATAAATGCTGCTAATGCTTTAGTCCTACCTGGACTCCTCACCAGTGCTTCTTGTGGTCAAGCCCTACCCCCTCCTAACAGCTATACACATCTAGATAGCATAAAACACATTTTCACATAGACATTGATGATTTGTCACTGAATCTGACAAATTAAATTCTTTGAGCCTAAGCACTTTATCAGTGAATTGAAGAACAATTATCTATAATTATTATTTAGAGGGGCAAATGAAGTGTTGGTACAACATAGCAAAAGTGAGAAACAAGAGCTTTCTGACATTGGTGTGTTAGAGTAACATTACTGTAACATGAGCTGAACGAATTGTAGCTAATAAGCTAATGCTAAAAACTCTTAAATATTCGTAATTACTTTTTATAGTATGCAGCCACACAATACACTACATTTCCAAGAAAGCATGCACGCATGCTTGTACAGGATCAACACACGGCACAATAAAGCTTGTAAAAGGTTCCCAACAAATAAATACTTTAAAAAACTAGTCCAGCAAATGAAGATGATTTAAAATATCAGTCCATAAAAAACAACTGTGAGACTTTAAATATGATATTGGAATTTACTGTACAGCAGGCATGTTCCAAGACTTGTTAATGGTGATGAATAACTTTTTGATTTAGTCCAACATCTTCAAATTCTCACTGTCTACACAAGGATAAGGTTAAACATTTTGAGACTTTAATTTACAAGAGCTTATCTGTTCCATTTGACATTGAAATTCACATGTAAGGTGAAAGAACAGCAATAAAGAAGAATCTAACAAAAGGATCAACTATGGGGTACCTTAAATAGAGACCAGTTCCAAAAAAGGAGAAAATATCCAATCCCATATTTATTCATGTAAATGACCTGATATGCATTACAAGCATTCTTAAATTTAATTTTGCCAGTCTTCTGTAAATGAATGGAAAAGACAGTAAGAAAGTAATAAAGAGATGCCTGATTTCAGATGAATACCGAGGAGGACAGTAAGAAACATATGTCAATCACTTCAAGACAGAGACTTTCTCTTTGTAAAGGTTACGACAAAAACAGTGGAGCATGAACAAACCATGATGGGAGCTTTTGACTTACACAAACCATTTTTATTTTTAGGAGGCAAATAATTTTTAAGCTTATTGTATCTGGTCTCTTATGAAGAGACAGAACTTCTAATAAGGAAGAAAAACTTTCAAATGCCTTGTGAACTGTTTTACTGCTTCACAGCCAGTCTCTTAGAAATTTCTCAAGAGCTATCTGGTTAAAATTACAAGCCAGAAAGATACTGAAGATAGCAAGGGCATAGTGTTACCTTTAGCTATTTTAGCATACGTAATCCTTTAATTTTATATGCAGTATTTCTAGAGCAGATTTTAGTTTTTAAGAATCTTATTTGCACTATCAGGTCAGTCCAACTGCAATTCACTGACATGTTGCGCAAAAGGAATAACAGCAATAACAATAATGCTAATAAATATGTATCTTAATCTAGTTACCCCATGTGTGAATCTTAATAATGGGTAGTTGGCTGTTAATATCTCAGATGTTAAACATCTCTCGGCTTACAACACTATTTCCTAAGGGAAAAAGAACAAGGAAACATGGAATTTGAAAAAGAATGAAGCATTAAAGTGTGATCAGACCTGACTTTTGGATCTTCTGAATTGAGAAACGTATTTTCCAATCTCCAATAATTTTTCCAAGCAGTTACCCACAACCATTTTAAAGATTTAGCTAACCTTCTGTTTCTCCTAAAAATAGTTGAGACACCTTTATGGTTACAAGTGTAACTAAAATAATCATGATCAACTAAAACAATTAGGACCAGGGAAGGGGCTAAGTCAACCCTTGATGACTTCTGCAGAGGAATTCAGCTTTTTGGAAGCCGTGATGACATCAGAGAAAGGGAGGTGTAGGGAAGTTTATCGAGGATTATGACACAAGCAGAGTCAGTGAGCAGAAGGCTACTGAGAAGTCACCAGTGAATAGGAAATCAATATGCCCATGGGAGACAAACGGCCAAAATGAAGGTAGACAGATGAGATGAGCAGTGTTTGAAAAGAAAAAACCCAAACTCTGCAAGACGGCCTGACAGAAATAGCACTTCTGAGAAAGGCATGAGCACAGAAAAAGATCCGTTTCCACTGTGCTGAGGATTGTGTGGAAAGACTCTGTGTCTAACAGATGTCCTAACTTTCCCTCACCGTAGAAAGTACAACACTCAAAGCTGTCAGTCAGTATGAAGCACTGCCTGGCAAGAAGTCTAACTAATTAGTTGAAAGTATTAGTATTAGTATTATACCAGTAACAGCCAGACACAGCCATGCTGCTCTTGGGATCCACAGTCAGATCATCAACTTTTCTCAACTCCCAGACTGTTGGCAAAGAGAAACATTGGGATGAACCTTTGTGGTTAAAGGCACTGTGTAGAAGCTTGAGACATCTGTTGTGGACTGGTAAAAAGTAAGACACACCTATGAAATCTCTCCTGAATTTTTTTTTTAATAGCCCAACAGAAGACATGTGAGGTGAAATAAATATTCCTCCATGAAAATGAAAGTCAGTACATTTACCCTTGCCTTCAGAACTCCCATCTTTTTGCAAGCTGATATATAAATGACATTTTGATTCTTTTTGGAGGACAAGGAAACTAGAGAGATGAAGAACAAAATTTAAGAACAGACTCACAAGGCTTCACGTTACAGTTTAAATACTACATAACTTAAAAACCTCTTCAGTGTAAAAGTGAAAATCAACTTTGTTTACCAGCTAAATTTAGATCAATTAGTATTCGCTGTATTCTAACAGGAAGCAACTAGTTTTGGCCACTGCAGGTAATTACTGTACTCCGGAAACTAGCAGCTGCAAAAGGTACTGTAACAATACATCATCTGGCTCACTTATGAGGTCTGTTGATTAACAAACTCAAGGCCACACAAGTATTTAGTAAGGAAAGAAAAAAATAAAAGAGGGAATACAGTGGGTAATTAAACTTTTTCAACCTCAACATTACTACATGGTGCAGAGAAACACATGTGAACATTCCCCCTACTGGCTTCAGTCCAGGTTCCTTCTCTGACTTATTACAATGTCATATTACCACTTGTATCAACTTAAAGCCATTAAAAGCCAAAAAAGGATCCAAACTTCCTTAATACAGAAATGATTTAAACTCTCTGTGACTAAAGAGTTTTTAACAATGACAGTGACTTTTGAGATGCAAAACTTTCAGGCTGGCTAGGATGAAGAATAATTTAAGATAACCCCACTCAGTAGTCAGTCAAATTATAATGTGCCTGCTGACCACCAATAAATCACGTACTGAAAGGACAGCAGTACTGCATTCCCAAGTAATGCAGAAGCAAGGTTAAACATACAAGAGAAGCCTCAGTATTTAACCAGTTGTTCTCCGGGTATCTAGACCCCTTTGATGGCAGATAGCTGCAGGAAGCAGGATGAAGCCCCCAAAATCCAAGGGGAAATGGTTAGTGAGCTGCTACACTGCTTAGACACCCACAAGTCTATGGGGCCAGATGGGATCCTTCCACCTGGTACTGAGGGAGCTGGTGGAGGTACGCACCAAGGCACTTTCCGTCATCTTTCAGCAGTCCTAGCAAACTGGGGAGGTAGCCAATGTGACAGCCACCTATAAGAAGGGCCGGAAGGAGGCTCTGGAGAACTACAGGCTTCTCAGTCTGACCCCAGTGCCGAGAAGGTTATGGAGCAGACCATCTTGAATGCCATCACATAGCACATCCAGGACAACATGCGGTTTAATTTTATAATACATTTATGTAGACAATATCTAGAACTTCTGTAGTCCATTAACTCAGTGCACTTGGAATACTGCACTCTCATTTTAATGCCTTATGGGACAAAACCTGTGAAATTATGAGCTAACATTTATAAAGAAACATCCTGTATGATCGCATTTTGTTAGTAGCCACTTATTCTATTATGAATTTTTAAAGGATCTAGCAAAATCACAAATTCTTTCTACAAATCTAATGTAATTTGAACCATTAAGCATGACAGTGCAGTAATATCAGTAACATGATCTTAGTAATAAGCCAATACGAAAATATGAAATGATGAATTCCTGCACCACTTATTAAACACTCTGAATAAACAGTTTTGATTTGCACAGTAAAACTGAAGTATGTTTGGGTCACTGCTAAAAGAAAACACTGTAGCGAAGAAAACCTGCTACCAATTTTTGGTTCAAAAAAACCTCAAGATGCACATGAAAGTCCTTCCAAAATTTTGGCATACCCTCTCCAAAATAATTTAAAATGTCTTGTTTTACACTGTCACCATGGGGCATACAGACATACAAGGAACTATGTATTGCCATAAGCCAAGGCATAAGAGCGAACAGGGTCTTTAATTACTATTCACCTTTAAAAAGGGTCCACTAAGTCAAATGAGGTACTAGTAACAGCAGAGCATAAGCCATGAAGTTATTTGTGCTGATCAGCTGTAAGGATAAACGCTGAGTATTATCTGATTATCAATCTTATCTACAAGCTCATGGGTATCTATGTATGTTGCTACAGAACCACGAATTACTTCAATGTGATTTGCAACTAAATAAGTTGCAGTCCTTTTTAACTTGATTCTTATTTTTGAATAGCAATGAAAATGTACCTGATCACCATCCTGGAGCTAAGAGGTATTTAGAATCCTAATCTAACATCAAAAACCTCAAAGACTGATCTTACTCTCATCAGAAAGACAGATGTCTGACTACTTGATCAAATTCATTTGGACCTATTTCTAGTTGGAAGAACATCATCTTACTTTTCCAAGTAAAAATGGGTTTGTTCACTCTTACTTTAATAATACACTATAGACAGATCATTAAACATAGGGTAAGCAATTAATTAACCTCACACAGCTAAAGAAACAAAAATAATTTAAAAAAAATAATAAAAATGTCAGCCACATATACCTGTTCCATGCACTTGTCAAAATGCAGCTTCCTCTCAGAAAAATGAGGTACAAGTGAGCAGCATAAACGTTCTAACAGCGGTTTAGCAAACAAGGAGCTGTCAACTTCCAATAAGCTATTATTCACACCTCTTTAATCACTGCCACCAAGTCGATTATAAATAGCCTCATACATTTTTAAATAAGGTCATTCTGAAATGAAACAACAAAGAGGGTAGTAAATATTCCAGTACATAAGCAATTTAAATTCTACAGCATAACAGAACTGTGCTTTCTCACGTATTCAGTTTAAAGAAAGCCAACAAAACCGTTTATTAAGTGGTGCAGTGTCAGATGTGTAATCTCTGTGAGATCAATAAACCAGCCCAATTACATGATAGTTTTCAAATAGGTCTGAAAAAAATGAAACTATTAAGACTTGCTCATAAAATCCAGCTTCAACAGCATTATTTACAAATATACAGTAATAAAAATTAAGAATACAATACATGCATTGCATGAGTAAGATTTTACACGAATATGAAACAGCTCCTCTGTGTTTTTCCAGAAGCAGAATACAAATAAGTTATGTAGAATCCTGATTCATATGAGACTCCATTTTCTACCTTTCTTGAGATTTTAAATAATTATAAATGAATGCATAAAGAAAAAACAAGAACAGAACCACACAAGTAGGAGCGAGTTCTTATTTTTCCCTCTTCTCCAGTTTTTCACAGGTTCAAGATTACTTGAGAAAATGATATGACAAAATAATGCTAGTATCAAATCTTTACCTTAGGGGAAAAAAGATAAAAGTCAGAAATATTTATACTTACACAGAGTTTTTCTGACAAATATTATTATAATCACTAATAATTCAATATTTAGCACTATCAGAAAAAGAAAGAAGAAGAAAAAAAAAACCCAAATAGTTCCCGTTTTACTGATCCCCTACTGAGTTGTGACTGTGCTAAGTACTGGAAAGCTCCTTCCTATTACAGGTTTTGTTTTTCAGACTTGATACTCATCTTTGTAGACAGACGTTTATCTGCATTTTTTCAAAATCACGAAAGAAATGCCTACTCATACACTGTGCTATATCCATCCAAAGATCAATAGACCTTATTGCTTCATTGTAGGCAGTTCATTCCAGAAAATAGGCTTATTTCTTAGATTTAGCTCAAAGGCATTTTGAGTGAGGTGAAGTTTATTTAGTTCACAGTTTGCTGTGCATCTGATACTGAAAAAACTAACATTTCACATGAGCAGCAAACACATCTAAATCCTTATGGCTAGAAACATATCTTAATCTTACAACATCATGTTTAAATATTCATACATTTGGACAGGCACAGAAGGCCTGAGTTAATTCTGTCTACACACCTGGGGTGGGCTGATCCTGGCCAGAGGGCAGGTGCCCATCAAATCCGCACTGTCAGTCCTCTCCCCAGCTGGGCAGGGGAGAGAAAATACCATGAAGGGCTCATGGGTTGAGATACGGACAGGGACAGATCACCCACCAATTACTGTCATGGGCAAAACCAGACCAGACGAAATTGATTTGTTACCAAGCAAACTAGAGTAGGATAATGAGAAGTAAAAC
>NW_010230965.1:0-13532 GCF_000690775.1 Eurypyga helias
TTGCCCCAACCCAGGTGCAGGACTGATTACATCACCATTTCTTTTTGAATTTAAAAAAAAAAAAATCAGTAAGGATTACATTAGTTATTTACCTAGCAGAATACCTTGTTTAAGATTTTTGGCACTATTTCAGTTAAGCTTTGTAATTTGTTTTGTAACATTTTTTAATATACCACATGAATAGAAAACTGCATTTCAAAGAACTGTAAAGCCACAAATTATAAAAATGTCTGGAAAGTAGAATCTGTTTTAACTCATAATAGGTATAATTAGCACAATAGAAATTAATCACCTTATATTTCAGTGCATCTTTAAAATGTTCCAGATGCTTTATACTTTCAATACTTCATTTGTATTTGCTTAAATTCCTATTAAACAAGGTTTGTACAGGAACAGCATATAGACCTGATAGCTGAACACCAAATTGCTCATCTTTTTTTTTACTAGTGTGACTAAACAGGAGAAAATTATATTCTGTTTACTGCTCACCCCCTCAAACAAGCCAAATAAAAACTTCAGCTAACAAACCCATCCAAATCTAGTGCTATACAGAAGGTGAGATGAGATGAGATGTCAGTCTGTTGTTTGGTTTTTTTCATATGAAACTGCATGGTATTCACAATGTAGAGAAAATAAAAGCACAAAACAAAGTAAAAACTCTAATACCTCTGATTCTCAAAGATAGTCTTCTATGAATAGTTCATGTTTCAAATCCAGTCTGAAACTCTCTGTGCTTACACTTTGTCTTAAAGATTATTCTCTACCTTAAAACTTTGGTACCTGTTCTTAGATAAATTCTGGTTCATCCTTACCATTACATCTTCAGTATTCCCACTACTTTCCCATTTTGTTGACTATCTCATCCCAAAGTATTTTTCCATGTAAGTCACATCCCCCACCAATAACTATTTCTTGTATCAGGAACCTGTTGCCTACATGGCCAAACACTTCCCTACAACACACTTGTCACTATCACGACTAAGCAAGAAGCCGTGGTTTCGTCACCCATGTGAGAGTCTGGCTCGCTGCACGCAGCCAGCCCGAGGTCTCCCCCTGGGACCTGACATAGACAACTGAAGGTAGCGGAATTTACAGCACCACCGTGACCTCTGCCTTTAACCTTGAAAAAGCTGTTATCTCTACAGCGCCCTTCTTTTCTCTAGTAACACAGACAGATTCCTTTTAGAGGTTTTTCAGCTGGAAAGAAGTATTTCAATAATATTTATTCCTTGGGTTATTCTAATACAGAAATCTTCCCACACAAAACTTTTTTCTTAGCTACAAGCTACAAATCTTCTGATTTTTAATCCTTCTGTGATATGTCTGCACAACTTCATCCAAAATACTAGTCTTTCACTAGTCAGATACAATAAATTGACATCTCTCTTCCATTTACTGCTACTGTCACTCTCTCCCACTTCTCCAACATATTGTCCCTCTCCTTTTCCAACTGTCCAGTTATGTCTTGAGCTATATAAGCTACCAAGAGAAAAATCCTTCTGTTGTTATTTCCTATTGCCTCATTTTTCTTCCATTTTCTGTTCCAGTCCATCTGACCTCCATGAGTAAGTCACAATTCTAGAAACATTCCCACTTATGAAGTACTTGCTTGTGTTGCTCCTCCAGTGCCTCCTCTCTCAATGGACAATTTGGTAAGGCAGCTTTCTCTCATTCCCTGGCATCTCCTTGGACCAGCATTTTGACTGTTTTCTACTTAGGTCACGTCCAGCCACAGCACAAAGAACTTTCTTCTGTCACGAAGCGTCTCTTGTTTCTGACACAAGTGCAGTTCTGTACGCCGCTGATCTTTCTGTCCTCTTAGGTGTGTTGGTTCCTCTGTCTTCCAGGCTAAGTGGAGCAAGTTATTAAGTCCTTGCTGCTTGGAGACAGCATATACACATTCCAGCCTAAACAGCGCTTTGAGGTACTTAGACAAGCTTCATTACTGAATAATCCAAGCACTTAACAAGCTTTAGGTATTTATCCCCACAACAGCTCAGTAAGAGATCCCTATTTTTACCTGATGGGGAATTGAGACATAGGAAAACTACTTATGCTACTTAACCATTGGATGTCTCTGATAACTCAGGAACCAAAGCAAAGTCCCTGATAACCCAGACTTGAATGCTCATCTACAGACTATTCCTTCCACTTCCTAAATGATAAGGGTTCAGCAAATCCTATGCATGTACTTTTTTCTCCTGCTGCTCTTGGAGTGATCTCTGCATAGATGAGCTTTTTTGGCTCTTTGCTTCAAGGCAAAGAAATGAGGTGACTTCTCCCCTACCTATACACCTTTTGTCAGAAACCATTTAGCCATCTGTATTTTGCTGCGTGCAGTACTTAAAATTTTAGTCTTTGATACAGTAATAATTGATGTCCCTATAGCTGTTACCAGATGCAGTTCAAGTAAAAAACAACAGAAGAAGGGGGAGAAGAAAGGAATGTGTTATGTGTGGTTTCTGTACAGAATTCCAAAGCAACTGCAAAACCTATGCTATTTCCAGTACCATCCTGTTTACTCTAAATCTGGATGTCTTTTGTACTGGTTATAAATGCGTGGTTTATTTTTATGTGAAAAATGATCATTCACTTTCTATCATCTATCTTTCCATTTACATTTTACTTACTAAATATTTGCATTCTACTCATCACCCTGAACTCAGATTTTTATGTGGAAATGTGGAGATGTTGGTATGCCTCCTGTGGATCCAAAGAGTATCTCAAACAGCATTTATAAAACACCAGCATACGTTAGGGTTATGCTGGAAGAGTTACATTAAATGAACTACAGATCCTGTAGTGGAGTTAGGCCAAAATGAACCCATGGCATACTAACACGTTACAGTATCTAGAAATGTTTGTTTGTTTTCAGACGCCTTCCTCCAGCATGTTTCCTCAGACCTTCCCAACTTGCATCTTTGGACTTCCTCCTGGCAGCTGACATAATCGTCGAACCTCTCTGCAGCAGAGCCTAAGCTGCACCACTGTGCCTCGCTTGTACCAGAGTCAAGGAGGTTACACCAAGGCTGTGGGGTTTGGTCTCACTGATCTAAATTTCTCTACCACTGAAAATCTTAGAAAATATTCAACATGTAGAGCTAAACTAAAATCAAATTAAGGTTCAAGATGAAATAAAGATCATTAGAAGTTCTTTCCTGTAAGGAAAGGAAAAAAACCCAAAGTGGACCGTTTTCCTGTGCTATAAAGGCATCTGCCTCAGGGAAGTATGGTACTTCATACCATACTGCTCAACACCCTTTGCCAAAGCTTTCATCAAATACAGAGAAAAAAAAAAATCAAAATTCTAGGCACTGTTCTATTCAGGACAATGATATCCACTTTTTCCACCTTAAGCTTTTACTGAAGACTAGGATTTTGCCCATGCACCAAACAATTCTGGAGTCTGTTACCTACTTTGAAGAGACAGCTCCATTATACCGTGAAGAAACACGGCCTATGCAGAGACAGCAGCCAGAGGTAGCCACAGAATCACAGAATCACTAAGGTTGGAAAAACCCTCTAAGATCATTTAGTCCAGCCATCAACCCAACACTACCATATCCACTAGGCCATGTCCTCAAGCACCATGTCTATATGTTCCTTGAACACCTCCAGGGATGGTGACTCCACCACTCCTGGACAGCCTGTTCCAATGCCTGACCACTCTTTCAGTGAAGAAGTGTTTCCTAATAACCAGTCTAAACCTCCTCCGACGCAACGAGGCCATTTCCTCTTGTCCTATCACTAGTTACCCAGGAGAACAGACCAGCACCTGCCTCCCTAAACAAAATTACTTTTTCTTAGGACTAAAACTGTACATCCACTAGATCAATATTTCCGTGAATTTCAAAACAAACCAAATAGACTTTCTGAATAACAGCAGATTTATTAAACAGGCTATCTTCTTCAAAGTGAATATTTTTCACACTCCATGAATTGATCAAGCCAACTGAAATCAATTGTTTATATTCTCTACATTTTTCAAGGGAAGATGGAAAGAACACCTGATGATGTGAAGTCCATTTAAACAGCTTACACTGCCCCTATATTGCTTGTTGGGTTCTATCCCTATAACAAAGTACAGTTTATGCATGGGTGGAAATCTGAACACCTGTTATCTAGTTCACTTTATCATTTATAAACTACTAAACAACATCAAGAACACTGAGAATAGCATTTTAAAATTAAATCATAGGAATGGGAAGAAATGCTCAATTGTGCTTCTGGGAAGAAATAGCCAACTGTGTTCCTAACTCATTAAATATGAACATGAAACTTTGTATAAATGTATAAACATTACGGTAATGATCAAGTAAAAGCAAGTTTTGAGATAAATTAACTTCTGTAAACCTTCTAACAGCAAACATTCTACATGAGAAGTTATAGGAGCACAACTACTACACCGCTGGGGACATGCTGTAATGTTACAGTGCACAGACAAGTCAATTCTACCAATACATATTATCCCTTGTTTCCACACACACATTAAAGCCACAATGTCCACTTATGTAGAACAGTACATCTAGATGAAATTACCCCACTTTATGGATGTGTCCCAAGCTGGGAATTTTAAACTGGGCCAGACTGAATTAAAAGGAAAAAAAAAGGACATTCAAAACAAGGCCCTGCATGCCATGAAGTTTGGCACGATCTTAAACCATAACAAGGCCATGAATGAGCGTATGGCATTCACAAGTACCAACATGCTAACATTTAGCTTGATACATCTTACAGATGGCAGTATTTTGCCACAGCAGGGAGAAGAACCTGGCAGGGAAGCACAGAAAACAATAAACACTGAAGTTTTTAGAACTGGATTTTCAGAAACTGGCCTCCATATTTGCAACATCTGAAGTTAGTCCGGAAATAAAGCCTTTAATTTCCTCTGCAGCTATTGCCAAGAATGCAAGGAAACCTTGAAAGGAGGAGAAGGAGATGAATGAGGGCGGGCTGTGGAAGGTGAGGATTCGCAGCAGCAGGATGCTAAGGTGTCCTTCCACGGCAGTGGAAAAAACACTGAAGATGGATTTCCTTCTGTAAGGTCAAAAGCCCAGACTAAAAACAGTAAAGCTGAACTACCAAAAAACCCCGTTGTCCAACATACTTGTGGAGGCTGACACTCTAGGCTACTCCACCTTGCAACATCCATAAAGGCCTTCTAGCAGTAGAGCTTGCTTTTTTGTGAGTTAGCACTAGTTTTCCCAGACTCTATCTACCTACAAAACCATCTTAACATAGCCAAGGAAAAGAAAAGATCAGCTGACTCAGAATTAGCACCTATAAAAAGCTGGATCTCAGTTAGCAGAAACTTCACCTTGCTTCCAGTATGGCCCAAATGTCACTCAGGGCTGTAACCAAGAACCGCCTTCTGCATCTCCGTCCCTCCTCCACTGGGCATGTGGGACTGCTGGGGTGAGGCTGGGTCCATGGGGCTGACAGGGTGGTGAGGGGCCCTCCCTTTCCAACCAGCCCCTTTCTGCAGCCCCCACTGAGGCAAGCTGGGCCAGGCTGGGGATGGTGAACAGGGTCAGCAATGGTCCAGCCATCCCCAGTCACTACCACAGGCCCAAGGCCTGCCTAGGAGGCAGCCCCCAAGATGGATTGGGATAAGGTTGTGGTCAGGCTAGTGCCTAGCTCAGCAGGGCCCAGGGCTGGGCAGGGGTGTGGTATGTCAGTGCCAGAGCCAAAATGCAGCTTTGAAGAGGAGGGTGAGCCCCGCTGAGGTTTCTCACAGCTCTCTTCAAGACTGGACACCTGTGCCCTGAGCCAGGGCAGCCAAACATCAGGTGGGGAAGGGATGTGCTCAGGGCCCTGGCATGTATAATTTGTACTCATAGATACACATGCACCACGTAACTACTGCTCTTCTGAGCAGGCAGGCAGTGAACGAACACAGTGCCGGCTTCATTGCCTGTGCGTCCTGGCCAGCCCCACAGAGTCCTCCGCAGGACAGTAGTGGTCCCTTCTGCTCTGCCATCAGGAGGATTTACTCATAACAAATTCCCGCTCCTCCTAGAAAAGAGGAGCCAGAATGGATGGCGAGTCACCACTACCTCCCTGCAGTGCCCCTCTGGCTGCACCACTGTGCCTCATCCTCCACACAGGAGAACCAACAAAATCCCCCATGATGCCTGAGAGATTTCCTCTTCACAGTCTCTTACTAAAAGCAGTATTTACCATTTAGAAGAAAGAGGGTAACTGTGCACAGAACGCTTTACAGACTGATGTGCAAGGCTCCTAGCAAACACAAACCTGGCCTCCAGCCTCAAACTACTGACTAAAAGGTGCTGGTAGCCTGTAAGATATTACAAGGTAATCTCCAAAAACATTGTAGGATTTAAAAACTGAGAAAGAAGACCACATACACACACCCCTCACACGCAAGCCAGAACACAAACAAGTGGGGAAAACAAACCTCATAAAAGAGCACCCAAAGTTTTAATTTTTATCTATTGGTAAATGAAAACCACTGCACTGAAGAGGAAGGTCTTTGGCTTGTGTTCTCCAAGAGGTTCAGTAGTTCTTTGATTAAACAGGATTGGGAATCACTACTATAAAGCACCCATCACTGTAGCAGCTGAGATCCTCCTGAGTAAATTAGATCTGCACTGTATGGCACTGACTCAATTGAAAAGAGCTATTTGTTCTTCAACCCATTCTTTAATGTTTTAAAAAAATTGCTGAGAGTCTGAAAGAATGTTTTCTATTTGCAACTCCTTTGCAACACAATGTCAAAGTCTACCTTAAAAAACTGCCCAAAGCTCATCAGAGATAGCTAAAATTCTGATACTTTCTCCAGTGAATTGCTCGATACCTTTCTCCTTAATCTGCACTAGCTGAGAGCTTTCTAAAAAATGAGCAAGCATGACTCATTTTTATGACCAATGCACCACTCGCAAAATGCTTTCCAACCAGACTGCAGTTCAAATAAGACATGTGTATTGTTGCAAAACAAAATATGCTGGCTGAACAGAATGTATTCATCTATATTAGTTTTCTTTCTAAATCCAGCACGCTGGGAGCTAAATTAATCTGCTGAGTGCTAAATTCATCTACTGAGAGCTACTGTAGATTCAGGGAAATGTTTTGAGTGCTGTAGCAAACAAGTCTCGCTCACTCAGGAGCCCTCTGTGGGCTGTTGGTGTTTTAACCATTTTGTCTGCTTCAAGCAAGCAAGCAGCTGATAGATGAGGACAACACTCATTGATTTGCAGTGGCAGCACTACAGTCAATCAGCCCTAGAACGAGGCATAATCATGAATCTCTCCAACTATGCATATTTATATGCAGCTGTCGTACCTCCACATCTCCAGGGAATACAAAGTGCTGGTGTGGCCACCAAGACGCACAATGCTATCCTGCAGCCTGCTCTCACATAATGATGGTAGAGGAAGATGGAATATGCAGAAACACATTTCATTTTCCCTAGCTAGGCAACCCCAGTAAAGTACATGTCTAATACAAGTATACTGTACTCCCATAAATTCTTAATCCAGAGGTGTTTTCAAAGGGCTAAATCATTTAAAGGAAACAAACATCTTGAAAGAATGTATTTTCAGTAGGTTAGGCTGAGCTACAATACAGTAACACAGACAAGCTGTCTTGCCAACAGCGTCAAAAAGCCCCATGGTATTGAGGAAAGGGTGAGAGACAGAACCTTCCCTCCTGCTAGCTACAGCGGTGATGTACAGGCAGCACACAGGGGTGTGAGGTCCATCTTCCAAATGTAACTCCTCAACTCATAAATGGGGGACAGGGAAGAGTGACACAGCGTTTTCCTTTTGGCTTAGCAAACTTGAAATTTGAGAACATACCCAAAAAGGGAGAGGTCTGGGGAGCTGAAAGAGAGAGGCGCTAGTAGAAACACTGATAAAGAAATGGCTCTGTGAAAAAGAAAAACCATAGATCTGGCACTTGGCAAAAGGCTACTGAAGTAAATGCACTGAGGATCCAGCAGGTCTGGCAGGTCTGGTTAATGGTCGAGCCGTTTTAAGTTGTTCCATACGGTGTAGGGGCCTGGTTTCACACAAAGTTTCTGCAGACCTGTGTCAGAAGAAAGCCAATGCTGGAACCCAAACTGGGCAAATTCAAAAGGAGGTGAAACAAAGCCTACAGCCTCCATGTGCAGGTGAGTGTGGCTGCCTCGGGTCAGGGTCCCCACAGCTGGGCTCCCTGGCACATCCCCTTGGGGAAAGTTCATCCTAGGAGATCTCTTGGGTTACTGAGTAACACAGAAAACTTACCCTCCCAAGCAAAGTTGGACCTTGCTGCTCAGGCAAAGTCACACTTGCAACAAGGGTGCACAGAAAGAGGTTGAAACCTAAAATCATTTCAATCCAAAGCCATAAATAAAAATTATACTTTTATATATTCTTAAAACGTCTTCATTGAGTTGCTGGAAAATACTTGCATTTGCTAATCCCTTGCAAGCAAACCATGCTAAGACATAAAGGGGGGAAAAAGAACAGGATATTTTCACATCTGGTATTTACAATCGAAAAAGACTACAATCAGGTCTTATTTATTGTGGTAATCACACATAAACTTAACTCCTACTATGACATTATTCTCATATTTTCAGTTTCAAAGAACAATAGAAAAAGACTTCCACTAAATGCCAAAAAGAAATCTCCTACATAGTATATATATGCTAAATAAAACTGCTAATCTGAGAAAGATTGTTACAGAAATCTACATCATTATAAGATCAAACTCCAAGTGGTATCATATCAAAATGATGAAAATCTTGTATGGATCAGGAAATGAAGCAAATGGACCTATTTTATCTTCAAGTTTATTACTGAAAATGGGTTTTATGATTTGCTGTGCATAGTTAAAGTGCTACCCCGACAAATTACAGCTGCTCTTTTAACCTGAACATAAGATGGCACAGTTCCAGCCAATCTGAAGTATGGTTTCTAGGCAGGATGTCAAATCTCAGCCCCCTGGGTTCCAGAATGATGGATTGAACCTTGAAAGTTGCAGCAGAGCAGCATATGTGATTTCTGTACTGTATTTTGATCACTCATGAATATATTAAAGCATGTCCATGCATGTTATTCAAAGTTTTAGTTTATTGCTTTAAACTATTATTCAGAAAAAAAAAAAAAAAAGTTGGCAGTCCAAAGGTAAACAAACAAATACTAAGAATGCAATGCTAATATCCAGGTAAAAGAGCTGCTTATAGAAATCTTTTTTCTTTGTTTACTGAAGAGGACACCAGATAATGACGCCGTGAAAGGGCATCATTTCAGAAGCCAGATCTCCTCATGCAACTATTGGCATATACTGCCTATAAATTAAAAAACAAACAAACAAAAAGCACAAAACCCTGTACTTTTTGCATTACCAACGACCGCCAATACATAACAAATATTAATCTTTTTTTAAAACAGTTTTTGGCATGCAAATACACTGTCCAAATGTTAGACATCAGCCACACTTCTTCACCTGCTCATTTTGATGCTCCAAATGTTTCTTTACCACCACTTCATTTATTTTCCTCTCTTCCGTGTCCCTTTTACTTTCAAGAACTGTTTACCTACAGAACCATAATTAAACCAACGCATTATACCCCCCAAAATGCCCCTTAGAAAGCTGGGAGAAGGATACTAATACCATACGTGGAGACTACTGTGGAGTTCATCCTGGTTGTGTGCTTGGGGAGAGGCTCCCTGGGCAGGCACCGTCACCCGCTGTGTGCTGTGCAGCCCCCAGCTCGGCGAGGGGCTCTGGGCTCAGCTGGTGAGTACCATCGCAGTACAAGAAACAGAGGTTAGCAACGGCGCCATACTGCACGCTAAACCCCGCTGAAGTCTTTAGCTGACCAAGATGCACGTAAACACGCGCTGCAGAGTGTTCAAAATCATGGGCAGAGCACAGATCCTGAAAGACTGGGGCAGCTTCAAGGGGAACACACACTTTTAGTAGAAGTAAAGACAAAACCGGAGCGGAAAGGCAATGTAGTGATCTTACGAATGATTCGCACAACTCACCATTTTAAAAGCTCTTAATTTACATACTTCTCAGCTAGTTAATGTCTGCCCTCAGGATATGTTTTTAAATGTTATTAGCCTTGTGAATTTTCTGCTTTTTCAAATTCTATGGTTTCACCCGTCAGAATCCTCTGGTTTATGATGCAAATAAAAAAAACCCCAAACTTTGATTTTTAATTTGGTAACAGAGTTACTAACTTCTAGCGTAAGAATGGTTTTAAATGCTACCCTAAATACATATTATCTATATATTTTACATTATGGAAGTGCAAATACTACAATTTCAGAATCTGGTTACTGTGTTTCTCTGTAAGATTATTAGGTTCAAACAAGCGATAGTTTTTGAAGTTCTTACATTGGCCAAGACCATATTATAGTCTCACACAGAAGAGTGAGGCAGGAAGGCACCTCTGGAGATTGCCTGGGCCAGCTCTGCTGAGAGCGGGGTCAGCCAGAGCAGGCTGCTCAGGGCCATATCCAGCTGGGTTTTAAATGTCTCCAAGGATAGAAATTCTACAGCCTCTTTGAGCATCTGTTCCAGTGTTGACCAGCCCCATAGTAAAAGGTTGTGGGTTTAAAAATTATCTTTAAATGGAATTGCATCTCCTCTTTTCACTGAATATCACTGAGAAGAGTCTGGCTCCATCTCCTGTGCTGCATCACACCAGGTTTGTATACACGTCATGTACATGATGTGTTGTATTTAAACATAAGAAATTAAAATGGTTAAAGTTCGTTTGCTTACAAACACGCCTTCCCATCTTTACAGGTAATTTTTAGCATGTAGTTGAGCGCATGACACCAACACCAACAAAATAAGGAAACTAATCAAGAAGTACTACCTAAAGAAAAGATGGCAGAAATCTCTATTATCTTAGTGTCCTCATTGCTCATATGTACGTACAGAGAAACCAGAAATGACTGGGTGAGATTCAGTGTGGATCTTCAGGATTTAAAAATACTAGATCTTTTTTTTTTTTTTTCCAAAAGAATTAAGCACTGAGGTTACTTTAAAGCCTAAGGCACTTCAGGTGTGAAAAGCAACCCCTTTAGGTTTTTTTTGTTCTTTAAACACCACTGTGGACTGCAAAATAGGTTTTAAAATTTTACTACACTGAGAGTAAAAAGTAAATAAACATCTCAAGTTTCTAACATCATCTTTGCCACTACTGAATTTTTCATGAGAAAGGCTATGAAGAAACACCTCTTAAACTGAAAACATAATTATACTGAAGTTAAAAGGAAGTTTCCATTTCAAAATTAATTCAAAAGGTGTTTTTAATGAAGGTCTGGAAAATCAAGAATGTGACTGTCAGACATTACTTGGAGTTCGCAGTCTTTTGCAAATCTGTGTTTTTGGAATCTGAACGGTTTTATATGCAAACAAACGGTTACCAGACAAGCTGCATCACTAAGCAGTCCACCTTTTTATTAATGTCATAAATCTATGTATGTTGCAGTGATATGCAGCTCATAAATAAATCTACTCACAGAGTTAGGTAAAGCTATTAATTTAGTTATAACATTTGACATGAGGAGCACTACAGTTAATTGACTGTAGTCTACATCAAAAATAATTTTGAATGAAATCTGTCTAAGGTAAGCTACTGCTGCTGTGGGCCATTAAAACCCTTCACCCAATGAATCACCATGAACAAATGACCTCCACAGATCCTCAACAACAGTATGAAATTGTCTTTTACTTATAACTGGATCATTTGGTATTTTAACTGGCCAGCTTTCCAGGCTTAGGATCCCACATTTTATCATCCTTATGTTTAATTTGGTGCCAAACGCTGAACATGTGTTTCTTGGTTATTTTGTTCTTTGACACCTTACAAAACTGAAAGACTGAAATCTTATTTACTAGAAGTTAATGCAGAGAGGATACAGCAGCATCAACTCCTTCAAAATGACTTTCCAGCACAAAACCAAAACAAAAGCAAACAAAAGAAACAAAAGACTACATACCTTTCTGCCTGTTCAGCCAGCAGATAGTCTACTACTGAGCAAGGTACGAGCTGCAGAGGTTGGATCCCTCTAGGACATGGGCACAGGGAGGGACTACGAACATTTCCATCTAAACATGGGCAACCAGGCAGTCAGGAGACAGCTTCAGGCCTCTGCCAAGACAAACCAAACAGGCAGCTTTCCTCTGCTTGCCACACGCTCTGACACAGGCTTTTGCTTATCACACCCCAGCAATGAAATCCTGATTCTACTGAAGTCAGTGGCAACTTTCTTGTTCAACAGGGCCAAAACTTTGCCAAAGTTTATTACTCACTTCATAGCGGTGACAAAATCTGATATCCTATTACCAAACTCTTATGACACCAGCTGCCTTCCTGTTTAACATCCCACATTAAATAATGTTTTTCCAATTATTAAATAGATACTTGTAGCCATAAAAGGGAAACCAAAGAAGAAATAAAAAGGAAAGCAAAAATGAAATAAAGTACAACTGCTAACAGTTACCATATATGCTCTAAGTACAACAAATGAATTTTCCAATGAAAAGGCACCAATTTATTACCAAAATACTTCTTTCCTTTGGATGGAAACTAAGCTCTCTTTTGTCTTTTTTTTTTTTCCTTTTTATTTTATTCTTTGTTACTATTCATTATCATTAAATTTCCTGTAATTAAGACTGCTGAATTAAAAACACATGGCTGCTTGTGAAGCCAATACTTCTCAACATACTGAAATCCCAGAGCCATGTTTAGCCATGAAAGAGCAGATCAGTTTTCATTAATACAGCTACAAGTTCTATCTACTGCTCTATCATGCAGTAACTGTACCGGTGAACCTAAGTGCTGCACAACCTGAAAGTCATCCCACAGAGCATGACATTGTAATGCAAAAATTCAGTTCCTAAAAAATTTTACCTCCAACAGACAGTCCATATAGCAAGCTCAGGATATCCATTATTTTAAACTAATTCAAAAACACTGACTTTTATGTGACAAAATTGAGGAAACATTGCTAAAGCAATATATTTCTAGACCTCACTGGCTCAGTAATTTTCCAAGAATATAGTTTACCTGCCACTTCCACGTTTTTATAGGGTTTGCTTTATCATTCTGCAATTGTAGCTTATAATGCATTATCTACCCCAACCTGCACCTGTCAGAGTTTAGTTTGGCTTCACCTTCCACCTGCAGACCTAAAGAAGAATTGCTTCTTTAAATAAATATTTCATATCACAGTAATGAAATACTAGATAATTCTTTTCAAGTAATATGACAGCTTGTTTCAAAGAAACAGAGAATCATTGTGCCTAGAGAGAGATGCTGTGTAAAGATACCGTAAATACTTATGCTCACAGCTTCTGATGAGGCCAGCTTGCTGTGAAATGCCATTCTTCAGCTAAGGAAGGGTATTTCAGACCATGTCTGTTTCTCACCTCTAGTCCTACCCTCTGATATATAAGAGATTTCTTCATATATTATCTGACTGGCATTTAGAATAATGAATGACAGTGGGTTTTGCAGGATACTGTTTGTCTATTCATAACGAGCAGAAAAAAAGCAGGAA